>NW_028126282.1:600000-771886 GCF_965194825.1 Balaenoptera physalus
TTTTTTCCACTCTTTTTCTCTTCATTTCCGCCTCTCACCTCCGCAACATGCAGCCTTTCTCTGAGAACCCAGCTTCCTTAATAAGTTCAACTATCAACTGCATACAGGTGACACCCTCATACTCACAGACCTACATCTTCAGCCTTAATGTCTCCTGTATGTAAACTTTGAATCCTTATCTCTACCTACTTAGCTGGATATCACCATCATCTCAATCTCAATCTGTCCAAAATCGAAATTCCTATTTCCCCCCCTTCACTATTTCTCCTGGGCAGGTATCATGCCCCTAGATTTCTAGGCTGCAATGAGGGCTGGATGAAAGGTAGGATCCTCTGATTCCTTTTTCCTCCTCAAACTCGGCATCATCAAAGTCTTGTGGATCCTGCCTTCAGGGTATCCCTTGGGTTTTCTCTTTCCTTTTACATCTCATTTCTGTACTGCTTAATCAAGGCCCTCTTCATTTTACACCATGATTATTTTTATATTCAATGCAAATAGATATTACTTGCATGTTTAATATTATGTTGAGAGGATTGTAATATATTAATGTGGGATAGGGCCTCGAAAAATAAGTCTAGAGGACTTCCCAGTGGTCCAGTGGGTAAGACTCCGCGCTCCCAATGCAGGGGGCCCGGGGTCGATCCCTGGTCGGGGAACTAGATCCCACGTGCATGCCACAACTAAAGATCCCGCATGCCACAAAGAGGATCTCACATGCCACAACTAAGACCTGGAGCAGCCTAAATAAATAAATAAATGTTAAAAATAATAACAATAAGTCTAGAGCTCAGAGAGGTCTTAAATGAGCTAAACATATTCCTTTCACCTCCTGGGGTTCTCTTTTTGCCAGGCCTAAATGGGACAGTGAGGCAGACAACTTCAAGCCCACACAATACTCTTCTTGAACCTACGGGATGGATCCGGAGATACCAGGGGACAATCACTGGGAAAGCCAGCCCTCTGGTGCTATGGAGAATTTTAACACACATCTGAATTTATAGGGTCATCCAGGGGTTAATTCTAACTGCCCACCTACTCCCATAAATCATATCAGAGCCTGTATAATCATCTTGGCAAGTTGTACACCAAGATTTTCTAAATAGTTGCTAAGTGGTTCTAGGACCTCAGGTTCTCCCTCTCCATTATATCCTACCATCAGTTCTATACTAATCTTCAGATATATGTGTGTGTCTACACACACACGTTCACTTTTCTGCTTAAAACCTTGAAAGGTTCCCCAATGATCTCAGAATAATGTCCTGACTCCTTCCATGGGCATTGGGAGCCCATCACAGACAAGCCCAGCCCACTTCTCCAGCCTCACCTCCGTGTTACCCCCAACCCTTCCATCCAGGCTTGCCCATTCCACCTTCCTGAAACACACCCTGGGAAGTCTTGTTTCTAGCCACAATCCCTACGTTCCCTAAGCCTGGAACCTCCTCCCTGTACTCTTAAAATCTGCCTTCTTTAAGAGAGAGTAGAGGATAGAGGAAAAGGCGAGGCTTTGGAATCAGCAACCTGGGATTCCAATTCTGGCTCCATTGCCTACTAGCTGTGGGGCCTTTTGGTCAATCACTTAACTCCCTTAGGCCTCAGTTCCCCATATGGACAATGGGAATAATAAGAATATAAACAGTATAACCCCCTAAGGCTTGCAGAGAAAAATAAACATAATAAAATATACAAAAGTGCTATGTAAACTGGAAAGAACTACAAAAAGCATTATTATTATTTTTTATTATCTCCACAGTCACCATCCCCTTCAGATCTCTTCTCTCCTCCAAAGCAGTATCATTATCATTAATAACAATTCGAGAATATTTTACATACAGAACACACCTTACGGGTTTTAAATACCTTGTCCATACATCTAGTCCACTGTGCATCTCACTCATCTTGGCACTTAACCTTGGAAAAGTAATTTATCTTTTCGTGTCTATGTACTCTCTTCCCATGTCCATTATCACCTCCTTTGGAGCAATGTCCCTCTTTCATATCTCCTTTCCGCATTGCCAGCACTCAAAAGTGATGGGCTTGCACAAGTGAAAGGTTATAGGCATTGGCTCTAGAGCCAGAGAGGATTTGAATCCCATTTCTGCCACTTACTAGTTGTGTGGCCTTAGGCAGTTTATTTAAACTCTCAGTGGCCCAAATTTCTTCAGCCATAAAATGGGAATGATGTTAGCACCTACCCCACACAATTATTATGATGCTTAAGTGAGACAATATGGATAAAGCCTGGCACGTAGTGAGTTCTTAATAAATATAAACTATTACTATTAAGTGAGACTGAGTCTGATTCCATTCTTTTCTGCCTTATCACTTCAGCCCTCTTTCAACACAGATTCCCCATGAATCGTCCTTATTCATTTATACACAGGAACAAAATCTACTGAGCATCTGTTACATACAAAAGACTGTCCCTTGGATAAAAGCAGCTGTGTTTATGCCTGATCACTGTCTGTTGCTTTCTCCTGGGCCAAATGGTACTAAGAATGAGACGAGTTCTCTGTGGATTGCAGCCTTCAGCCTTCTCCTCTTGTTTTCTCAAGCAGGGAGTAAGATGGTGTTCCAACATCAGATCACCAGGTACAAAAAAGTTCTTCATATTTTTTTACTGAAAGGCTTCTCAGGCCCATTAACACGCTAGTATTTATGGTGAATCTCCAACAACAGGGAATAGAGTTGGCCACGTTTCCTGAACTCATTTAGCCACGGGACCTTTTATTTCACAGTTTCTCTCAGAATCAGCATTCTGTCAAATCTACTTTGGAAAATGCTACGAGGAAGTCCTATTCCTATCTGTTTCCCCTTTGTCCACAATTTCATTTTGACTAATGCAAACTGTCCTTGGAAATGCCTCACCTATATGAGACTACCCACTGGAAGACTAGAGAATCTTTTTTTCTTTTTAATTGAAGTATAGTTGATTTACAATATTGTGTTAGTTTCAGGTATACGGAAAAGTGACTCAGTTTTATTGTTTTCAGATTATATTCCATTATAGGTTATTACAAAATATTGAGTATAATTCAGTACACATTGATCATATACAACATAAACAAGTCAGGCTGTATTGCTGTAAATGGCTCTAACTACTAAAATGTATGGTAATTCCCACATAGTCAAACATTACTTATGTTTCAGCCAAAAAACAACCCCGAGCAACCATAAGAGTTGTCACAAAGACCATGTATTTTCATTAGAACTTCTAGAACTTCCCATGGAACTTATGACTCCTTTTTGTTTGTTTGTTTTTTCCTTTAGCTTGCTCATCTGTTTCCCATTCTACAGCAGATTAGAAAAAGGAAGTTTGGGCTCACAGAGGCAAACACACTAACCACTCGTTCATTGTGGCATTATTTAGAATAGCCAAGACATGGAAACGATCTAAGTGTCCACTGATGGATAAATGGATAAAGAAAAGGTCATACATAATGGAATATTATTCAGCCATAGAAGAGAATGAAATCTTGCCATTGGCAACAGTGGACCTTGAGGGCGTTATGCTATGTGAAATAAGTCAGACACAGAAAGACAGATCCTGTATAATCTCACGTATATGTGGAACCTTAAAAAACCAAACTCATAGCAACAGAGATCAGATCTGTGGCTGCCAGAGGTGGCAGATGAGAGGTGGGAGAACTGGGTGAAAGGGGTTAAAAGGTACAAACTTCCAATTATGACATAAATAAGTTCCGTGGTTGTTAAGTATAGCATGGTAACTGTAGTTAATTACACTGTGTTGTATATTTGAAACTTGCTAAGAGAGTAGAGCTTAAAAGCTCTCATCACAAGGGCTTCCCTTGTGGCGCAGTGGTTGAGAGTCTGCCTGCCAATGCAGGGGACACGGGTTCGAGCCCTGGTCTGGGAGGATCCCACATGTCGCGGAGCAACTGGGCCCGTGAGCCACAAATCCTGAGCCTGCGCGTCTGGAGTCTTTGCTCCCCAACAAGAGAGGCCGCGATAATGAGAGGCCCACGTGCCGCGATGAAGAGTGGCCCCCATTTGCCGCAACTAGAGAAAGCCTTCGCACAGAAACGAAGATCCAACACAGCCATAAAAAAAAAATCTCATCACAAGAAAAAGAAACTGTAAGTGAAGGGATAGATGTTAAGTCGACCTAATGCTGTGATCATTTTGCAATATATACATATATCAAATCATTATGTTGTACACCTTAAACATATACAGTGTTATATGTCAGTTACATCTCAATAAAACTGGTGGGGCAGGTGGGTAGGAAAGGCCACCGCTGTGTCCTCAGGACTCAGTGGACACACCCTCTTGTGTCTGTCTCCAGGCAACGCCGGGGTGAGCAAGAAGGGCGGGAAAAGAAGGGCTCCTCTTTCCAGACCGTGTCCGCTGTGTTCAGTGTTTGTTTTTTGGCAACTTCCACATTCGGTTGTATTTCTGCCCAGTGCAACGGCGTTTGCTAAGGTTAATGTGTTTCTTCTGGTTTGTGTCTCAGGAAAATTTAAACAAATTGATGGCCAATTTATGGAGCACTCATCCTCACTTTGTGTGATGTCTGATTCCCAATGAGACCAAGACTCCTGGTGAGTAAGAATCCATCAGAACAGGACTCCCTGAAACGTATGCAAAATTCTGTGGGTGTGGGTGTGGGTGCACACGTGAGTATGTACATGTGTCTGTGTGCACGTGCATGTGTGTTTCCCTGTGGATAGGCTCATGATAGCCTTTATCACTTCTCAGTCTATGAAATAGGGCTGCCAAATTTAGCAAATTAAAACCGCGAGACGCCCCATTAAATTCGAATTTCAGATGAGACAATGAAAAATTTCTTAGTATAAATATGACCCATGCAATATTTGGGATATACTTATACTAAAAAAAAAAAAAGAGATTTACTGTTTCTCTGAAATTCAAATTCAACTGGGCATCCTGGGCATATTTTATCTGGCATCCCTACTATGAAATTATATCCAAAATATTATGTACATATATAGGTACATTAAATCCATACCTTTCATAAAATTCTTAAAAACCTTTCCCCCCAAAGTGAAGAGCCACTATATTTGGCAAATAATCAGCTTAGGTGTTCCATAATAAAAACAGCATCAATAACAACTGTTTTCTGAGCCTAATGCAGTCCCATTATTATGTTATCTCTACTGTTTACAACACTTCACTGCAAGATAAGCATTATCATCTCCATTTTATAAATGAGAAAACTGAGAGTCAGAGACCAGGTATATAGACATAGAACACCATGTGGTACAGTAGACGTTTAACCATCACCCATCCTGGATTCACAAATATGGCTGAGTTTCAGGGCCATTTGTCACAAAGGAAAGAACAAACCATCACACAGACTGGCTATGAGGCAGCTCTCTCACCAGCCAAGCTGTTGAATCCCAAAGGCTGGGCTTCTGGCATCAAGGTCCTGCTTCAGCAATGTTACAGGAGAGCAGAGGAATTAGATGATCAAGGAAAAGATCCCAGCTCCACCTATTACTGCCCAAGGGACCGCAGCTGAGTCCTTTAGCTTTCTGGTCTATAAAAGGAGGATTAAAATGGCATTTTCTTTATGCATTCACTTAGTTATTAATTCATTTATTTATTGAGTGAGCGCTTATAAAGTGTTGACTCATTTTGTAAATATTAACTCATTTAACCCGCCTTAGAGGGCTGTTGTGAGAATTAAATAAGCCAGTACACGTAAAGCATTTGAAACAGGTCCCATCACAAGAACAAAAAAATTGTAACTATGTATGCTGACGGAGGTTAACCAGACTTATTGTGGTGATCATCTCAAAATATATACAAACATCGAATCAATATGTTGTACACCTGAAACTAGTAAAATGTTATATGCCAATTACACCTAATTTTTTTCACACACACACACTGTATTTTATTTTTACAAGAGATAAATAGACTGACACCAAGCATCGTACACGGATGACCACAACAAAAGCAACAATGATTGCAATTACCAAACATGAAACACACTCATACTATGTCATAATATTGACATTCAGTCCAGTAATCCTCCACTGTAACAGCTCCTTTACTTTGCAGTGAAAATTGATTTGTATATTCTTTGCCTCTGAATCCTTGTGGGATTTTTTTTTAATTCAGACAGAAAGTCACAAAAATTATACTCATCCTCATCAGTTCAGTCAGTCCCATGTAATTAATTTTTTTGTTCATCTTGATCTTTTGTTAGCACTTTCATGAGTTCATCAGTTTTTCATTAGAGTTCTGAGAATGCTTATTCATTCAGTTCAGCTGTACAGTCAGTTATCAGAAACCTGTACTTGACAGTCTTTTCCATGAATTTCTTGAAGATGAAACCCTTTTATAGGAACATATTTGCAAAAGCATCAGAGTACACCCAGAACTGTCTGTAAATGACAAAAGACTTAAAAATGACCACAGTTAAAGATCTGATGAAAGTTCATAATAATGCAGTTGACAAGAAAATTAGTTATTTCTGAGATATACATTTTAAAGTAATAACTAGGATTATGACTTATAACATTATACCAGAACATATAAGATTTTTAGAAATTTCATGTAATGTCTGAAACATTTATATTAACATATTTCCATACAAATAACCCAATGAAAGTTTAGTATTAGTTGTTTTGTTTGTTTGTTTGTTTTATACTGCAGGTTCTTATTAGGCATCCATTTTATACACATCAGTGTATACATGTCAATCGCAATCGCCCAATTCAGCACACCACCATCCCCACCCCACCGCAGTTTTCCCCCCTTGGTGTCCATATGTCCGTTCTCTACATCTGTGTCTCAACTTCTGCCCTGCAAACCGGCTCATCTGTACCATTTTTCTAGGTTCCACATACATGCATTAATATACGATATTTGTTTTTCTCTTTTTGACTTACTTCACTCTGTATGACAGTCTCTAGATCCATCCACGTCTCAACCAATGACTCAATTTCGGTCCTTTTTATGGCTGAGTAGTATTCCATTGTATATATGTACCACACTTCTTTATCCATTCGTCTGTTGATGGGCATTTAGGTTGCTTCCATGACCTGGCTATTGAAAATAGTGCTGCAGTGAACATTCGGGTGCATGTGTCTTTTTGAATTACGGTTTTCTCTGGGTATATGCCCAGTAGTGGGATTGCTGGGTCATATGGTAATTCTAATTTTAGTTTTTTAAGGAACCTCCATATTGTTCTCCATAGTGGCTGTATCAATTTACATTCCCACCAACAGTGCAAGAGGGTTCCCTTTTCTCCACACCCTCTCCAGCATTTGTTGTTTGTAGATTTTCTGATGATGCCCATTCTAACTGGTGTGAGGTGATACCTCATTGTAGTTTTGATTTGCATTTCCCTAATAATTAGTGATGTTGAGCATTTTTTCATGTGCTTCGTGGCCGTCTGTATGTCTTCTTTGGAGAAATGTCTACTTAGGTCTTCTGCCCATTTTTGGATTGGGGTGTTTGTTTCTTTAATATTAAGCTGAATGAGCTGTTTATATATTTTGGAGATTAATCCTTTGTCTGTTGATTCGTCTGCAAATATTTTCTCCCATTCTGGGGGTTGTCTTTTCATCTTGTTTATGGTTTCCTTTGCTGTGCAAAAGCTTTGAAGTTTCATTAGGTCCCAATTGTTTATTTTTGTTTTTATTTCCATTACTCTAGGAGGTGGATCAAAAAAGATCTTGCTGTGATTTATGTCAAAGAGTGTTCTTCCTGTGTTTTCCTCTAAGAGTTTTATAGTGTCCATTCTCACATTTAGGTCTCTAATCCATTTTGAGTTTAGTTTTGTGTATGGTGTGAGGGAGTATTCTAATTTCATTCTTTTACATGTAGCTTTCCAGTTTTCCCAGCACCACTTATTGAAGAGACTGTCATTTCTCCATTGTATATCTTTGCCTCCTTTGTCATAGATTAGTTGACCATAGGTGCGTGGGTTTATCTCTGGGTTTTCTATCTTGTTCCATTGATCTATGTTTCTGTTTTTGTGCCAGTACCATACGGTCTTGATTACTGTAGCTTTGTAGTATAATCTGAAGTCAGGGAGTCTGATTCCTCCAGCTCCGTTTTTTCCCCTCAAGACTGCTTTGGCTATTACAGGTATGTGACATTCCCCATCTCTCCCCCCATCAGAGGTGTGTGACAGCCGCCAGCTCTCTCCCCATGACAGGTGAGTGACAGCCCACAGCTCTCTACTCATCACAGGTGTCCGTATCCCCCAGCTCTCTCCCCATCCCAGGTGAGAGACAGTCCCCAACTCTCTCCCCATCACAGGTATGTGAGAGCCCCCAGCTGTCTCCACATCATAGGTATGTGTGAGCCCCAGGTCTCTCCCCATCCCAGGTGTTTAACAGTCCCCATCTCTCCCTCCATCACAGGTATGGGAGAGTCCCCATCTCTCCCCCCATATCAGGTGTGTGAGAGCCCCCAGCTCTCTCCCTATAAAAGGTGAGTCACAGCCTCCAGCTCTCTCCCCATCTGAGGTATATGACAGACCCCAGCTGTCTCTGAATCACAGGTGAACGAAAGCCCCCAACACTCTCCCGATCACAGGTATGTGACAGCCCAAGCTGTCTCTGCATCAAAGGTATGTTACACCCCCAACTCTCCCCCCATCACAGGTGTTTGACGGTCCCCATCTCTCTCCCCATCACAGGTGTGTGATGGCAGCCAGCTCTCTCCCCATCACAGGTGCGTGAGAGCCCCAAGTTCTCTACCCATCAAAGGTGTGTGAAGCCCCCTGCTCTCTCCCCATCACAGTTGAGTGTAAGCCCCCAACTCTCTCCCCATCACAGGTATGTGACACACAACAACAGTCTGGTCATCACAGGTATGTGACAGCCACCAGTATTTTCCCCATCAAAGGTATGTGACAGCCCCCTGCTCTCTCCCCATCACACGTGTTTGACGGTCCCCATCTCTCTCCCCATCACAGGTGTGTGACAGCGCCCAACTCTCTCCCCATCACAGGTACGTGACAGCCCCCAGCTGTCTCCATATCTCAGGTATATGACAGCCATTAGCTGTCTCTGCATCACAGGTATGTGTGAGCCTCCAGCTCTTTCCCCATCACAGGTGAGTGACAGCCCCCATCTCTCTACCCTTCATAGGTGTGTGAAGCCCCCAGCTCTCTCCGCATCACAGGTGAGGGACAGTCCCAAACTCTCTCCCCATCACAGGTATGTGAAAGCCCCCAGCTCTCTCCCCAGCACAGGTGTGTGACAACCCCCAGCTGTCTCAGCATTACAGGTATGTGAAAGTCCCCATCTCTCCCACCATCACAGGTGTGTGAGAGACCCCAGATCTCTCCCCATCACAGGTGAGTGACAGCCCACATCTCTCTCCCCATCTCAGGTATGTGACAGCCTACAGCTCACTCCCCATCACAGGTGCCCGACAGCCCACAACTCTTTCCACATCACAAGTATGTGACAGCCTCCAGCTGTCTCCGCATCACAGGTATGTGACAGCCAGCAGCTGTCTCCTCATCACACGTGCCTGATAGCGCCCAAATCTCTCCCCATCACAGCTAAGTGACAGCCCCCAGGTCTCCACACATCACAGGGATTTGACAGTCCCCATCTCCTTCCCATTTACAGGTGTGCGACAGCCCCCAGCTCTCTCCCCATTACTGGTGTGTGAGAGACCCCAGGTCTCTCCCCATCACAGGTGTGTGCCAGTCCCCATCTCTCTCCCCATCACAGGGAAGTCACAGCCCCCAGCACTCTCACCGTCACAGGTATGTGACAGCCCACAGTTTCTGCACATCACAGGTATGTAACAGCCATCAGGTCTCTCCCCATCACAGGTGTGTTACAGCCCCTAGTTCTCTCCCATCACTGGTGAGTGGCAGCCACCAACGCTCCCCCCATCACAGGTATTTGACAGCCCCGTGCTGTCTCTATATCACAGGTATGTGACAACGCCAAGCTCTCTCCCCATCAGACGTGTGTGACCGTCCCAAGCTGTCTCCATATAACAGGTGCATAAAAGCTCCCAGCTCTCTCCCCTTCACAAGTGGGTGACATGCCCCAGCTCTCTCCCCATCACAGGTGATTGACAGCCCCCATCTCTCTCCGCATCAAAGGTGAGTGACAGCCCCAAGCTCTCTCCACATCACTTTTCTGTGACAGCCCCCAGCACTCTCCCCATCACAGGCATGTGACAGCACCCAGCAGTCTCCGAATCACAGGTTTGTGAGAGCCCCCAACTGTCTCCGTTTTACAGGTGCCTGACAGCCCCCAACTCTGTCCCGATAACAGGTATTTGACAGCCCCCAGCTGTCTCCGCATCACAGGTGCCTGACAGCTCCCAACTCTCTCCTCATCACAGGTATGTGACAGACCCCAGTATCTCCACATCAAAGGTATGTAAGAGCCACTAGTTGTCTCCGTATAACAAGTATGAGTGAGCCCCAGCTCTCTCCCAATCACAGGTGAGTGACAGCCAAATCTCTCTCCCCATCACAGGTGTGTGACAGCCCCCAGGTCTCTCCCCATCACAGGTGTTTCACAGTCCCCATCTCTCTCCCCATTACTGGTGTGTGAAAGCCTCCAGGTCTCTCGCCATCCAATGTGAGTGATATCCTCCAACTCTCTCCCCATCACAGGTATGTGAAAGACCCCATTGTGTCCACATCACAGGTATGTGAAAACCACTACCTAGCTCCCCATTACAGGTGTTTGACAGTCCCCATCGCTCTCACCATCAGAGGTGTGCGAAAGCCCCTAGCTCTCTCCCCATCACAGGTGAGTGACAGCCCCCAGCTCTCTCCCCATCACAGGTATGTGACAGCACCCAGCTATCTCAGCATCACAGGTATGTGACTGTCCCCATTTCTCTCCCCATCACAGGTGTGTGAGAGCCCGCAACTCTCTCCCTATCACAGGTACGTGACAGCCCCCAGCTGTCTCCACATCACAGGTATATGACCGCCACTAGCTGTCTCCGCATAACACATATGTGTGAGCTCCCAGCTCTCTCCCCATCACAGGTGAGTGACAGTCCCCATCTCTCTAACCTTCAGAGGTGTGTGAAGACCCAGCTCTCTCCACATCACAGGTGTGTGACAGCCCCCAGCTGTCTCAGAATTACAGGTATGTGAAAGTCCCCATCTCTCCCCCCATCACAGGTGTGTGAGAGCCCCCAGATCTCTCCCCATCACAGGTGAGTTACAGCCCACCCCTCTCTGCCTATCTCAGGTATGTGACAGCCTACAGCTCTCTCCCCATCACAGGTGCCCGACAACCCCCAAGCTCTCTCCACATCACAGGTATGTGACAGCTTCCAGCTGTCTCCGCATCACAGGTATGTGACAGCCAGCAGCTGTCTCCTCATCACAGGTGCCTGAGAGACCCCAACTCTCTCCCCATCACAGGTAAGTGACAGCCCCCAGTTCACGACCCATCACAGGTGAGTGACAGCCCCCATCTCTCTCCCCATTACAGGTGAGTGACAGCCCCCTGCTCTTTCCCCATCACAGGTGAGCGACAGCCCCTAGCTCTCTCCCCATCACAGGTATGTGACAGCCCATATCTCTCCCCCATCACAGCTGAGTGACAGCTGCCAACTATCTCCCCATCACAGGTGAGTGACAGAGCCCATCTCCCTCCCCATCACAGTTTAGTAAGAGCCGCCTGCTCTCTCCCCATCACAGGTATGTGACAAACCCAAGCTCTCTCCCCATCACAGGTGGGTGACAGCCCCCATACCGCTTCCCATTACAGTTCAGTGACAGCCCCTATCTCTCTCTCGATTACAAGTGTTTGACAGTCCCCATCTCTCTCCCCATCACAGCTGAGTCACAGCTCCCAGCTATCTCCCCATCACAGGTGAGTGACAGAGCCCATCTCCCTCCCCATCACAGTTTAGTAAGAGCCGCCTGCTCTCTTCCCATCACAGGTTAGTGACAGCCCCTAGCTCTCTCCCCTTCACTGGTATGTGAGAGCCCGCAGCTGTCTCAGCATTACAGGTATGTGACAGTCCCCATCTCTCCCCCCATCACAGGTGTGTGAGAGCCCCCAGCTCTCTCCCGATCACAGGTGTGTGACAGCCCACAGCTCTCTCCCCATTTCAGGTAGGTGACAGCCCACAGATGTCTCAACATCACAGGTATGTGACAGCCAGCAGCTGTCTCCACATCACAGGTATATGACAGCCAGCAGCTCTCTCCGCATCACAGGTGCCTGATAGCCACCAACTCTCTCCCCATCACAGGTATACGACAGCCCCCAGGTTTTGCCCCATCACAGGTATTTGATAGTTCCCATCACTTTCCCGATCACAGGTGTGGGACTGCCCCCAGTTCTCTCCCCATTACAGGTGAGTGACAGCCCCCATCTCTCTCCCCATCACAGGTGTGTGACAGTCCCCAGCTCTCTTCCCATCACAGGAGAGTGACATCCCCCACCACTCTCCCCATCAAAGGTATGTGACAGCCCCCAGCTTTCTGCACATCACAGCTATGAACAGCCAGCAGTTTTCTCCACATCACAGGTATGTGACAGACCCCAGCTCTCTCGCCATCACAGGTGTGTGACAGTCCCCAGGTCTTTCCCCATCACTGGTGAGTGAAAGCCCCCAATTCTCCCCCCATCACAGGTATGTGACTGCCCACAGCTGTCTCCACATCATAGGTATGTGACAACCCAAAGATCTCTCCCCATCAGAGGTGTGTGACCGTGCCCAGCTGTCTCTATATCACAGGTGTGTGAAAGCCCCCAGCTCTCTCCACTTCACAGGTGGGTGACAACCCCCATCTCTCTCCTCATCACAGGTGTTTGACAGATCCATCTCTCTCCCCATCAATGGTGAGTGACAACCCCAAGCTCTCTCCACATCACTTTTGTGTGACAGCTCCCAGCACTCTCCCCATCACCGATATGTGACAGCACCCAACTCTCTCCCAGTCACAGGTATGTGAGTGCCCCCAGCAGTCTTCGCATTATAGGTGCCTGAGAGCCCCCATCTCTCTCCCCATCACAGGTATGTTACAAACCCCAGCATCTCCACATCACAGGTATGTGACAGCCCCCTGCTGTCTCCACATCACAGGTGCCTGACAGCCCCCAACATTCTCCCCATCACAGGTATGTGTCAACCCCCAGCTCTCTCCACATCACAGGTATGTGAAAGACACCAGCTGTCTCTGCATCACAGGTATCTGACAGCTCCCAAGTCTCTCCCCATCACAGGTGTTTGACAGTCCCCATCTCTTTCCGCATCACAGGTGTGTGAAGACCCCAGCTCTCTCCCCATTTCAGGTGAGTAAGAGATCCCAGCTCTCTCCACATCACAGGTATCTGAGAGACCCCAGCTGTCTCCGCATCACAGGAGCCTAACAGCCCCCAACTCTCTCCCCATCACAGGAATGTCACAACACCCACTGTCTCCACATCACAGGTATGTGACAACCACTAGCTGTCTCTGCATCATAGGTATGTTTGAGCCCCCAGCTCTCTCCCTATCACAGGTGTGTGACAGCCCCAAGCTCTCTCCCCATCACAGGTGAGTGACAGGTCCCAGCTCTCTGCCCATCACAGGTGATTGACAGACCCCATCTCTCTTCCCATTACAGGTGAGTAACAACCCGCAGCTCTCTCACCATCACAGGTATGTGACAGCCCCCAGCTTTCTCCGCCTCACAGGTGAGTGACAGCACCCAACTCTCTCCCAATCACAGGTATGTGACAGGCCCCAATACTCTCCACATCAGAAGTGTTTGACAGTCCCCATCTCTTTCCCCTTCACAAGTGAGTGACAGCCCCAAGCTCCCTTCGCATCACAGGTGTGTGAAATCCCCGAGCTCTCTCCCCATCCCCGGTGTGTGACAGCCCCCAGCTCTCTCCCAATCACAGAATTGTGACAGCGCCCAGCTGTCTTAGCATTACAAATAAGTGACAATCCCCAACTCTCTCCTCATCACAGGTGTGTGACAGCCCCAAGGTTTCTCCCCATTACAGGTATGTGACAGCCCCCAGTTGTCTCCGCATCGCAGGTGCCTGACAAACCCCAAGTCTCTCCCCATCACAGGTATTTGAGAGTCCACAGCGGTCGCCACATCACAGGTATGTGACAACGCCAAGCTCTCTCCTCATCACAGGTGTGTGACCATCCCCAGCTGTCTCCATATCACAGGTGCGTAAAAGTCCCCAGCTCTTTCCCCTTCACAGGTGGGTGACAGCCCACAGCTCTCTCCCCATCACAGGTGTGTGACCGTCCCAGCTGTCTCCATATCACAGGTGCGTGAAAGATCCCAGCTCTCTCCCTTTCACAGGTGGGTGACAGCCCCTAGCTATCGCTCCAACACATGTATGTGACAGCCCCCATCTCTCTCCCCATCCCAAGTGAGTGACAATCCCCAGCTTTCTCCCAATCACAGGTGTTTGACCGTCCCCAGCTGTCTCCATATCACAGGTGCGTGAAAGATCCCAGCTCTCTCCCTTTCACAGGTGGGTGACAGCCCCTAGCTATCGCTCCAACACATGTATGTGACAGCCCCCATCTCTCTCCCCATCCCAAGTGAGTGACAGTCCCCAGCTCTCTCCCAATCACAGGTGTTTGACCGTCCGCAGGTGTCTCCATATCACAGGTGAGAGACAATGCCCAGCTCTCTCTCATTCACAGGTGTGTGACAGCCACCAGCTCTCTCCCCATCACAGGTGAGTGACAGCCCCCATCTCTCTCCCCATCACAGGTATCTGAGAGACCCCATCTGTCTCCGCATCACAGGAGCCTAACATCCCCCAGCTCTATCCCCATCACAGGTATGTCACAACGCCCATTGTCTCCACATCACAGGTATGTGGCAACCACTAGCTGTCTATGCATCACAGGTATGTGTGAGTCCCAGCTCTCTCCCCATCACAGGTGAGTGACAACCCGCAGCTGTCTCCCCATCACAGGTGTGCGACAGAACCCAGCTGTCTCCCCATCACAGGTGAGTGATAGGCCCCAGCTTTCTCCCCATCACAGGTATGTGACAGCCCCCAGCTGTCTCCACATCACAGGAGCCTGACAGCCCCCAACTTTCTCCCCATCACAGATATGTGTCAACCCCCAGCTGTCTCCACATCACAGTTATGTGAAACACACCAGCTCTCTCCGCATCACAGGTATCTGACAGCACTCAGGTCTCTCCCCATCACAGGTGTTTGACATTCCCCATCTCTTTTCCCATCACAGGTGTGTGACAGACCCCAGCTCTCTCTCCATCACAGGTATCTGAGAGCCCCCATCCTTCTCCGCATCACAAGAGTCTAACAGCCACCAACTCTCTCCTCATCACAGATATGTCACAACCCCCATTGTCTCCACCTCACAGGGATGTGACAACCACTAGCTGTCTCTGCATCATAGGTATGTGTGAACCCCCAGCTCTCTCCCCATCACAGGTGTGTGACAGCCCCCAGCTCTCTCTGCATCACAGGTATGTGAAAGAACCAGCTGTCTCCGCATCACAGGTATCTGACAGACCCCATCTCTTTCCCCATCACAGGTGTTTGACAGACCCCAGCTCTCTCCCCATTTCAGGTGAATAAGAAATCCCAGCTCTCTCCCCATTACAGGTATCTGAGAGCCCACATCTGTCCCCGCATCACAGGAGCCTAACAGCCCCCAACTCTCTACCCATCAAAGGTATGTCACAACCGCCATTGTCTCCACAGCACAGGGATGTGACAACCACTAGCTGTCTCTGTATCATAGGTATGTGTGAGCCCCCAGCTCTCTCCCCATCACAGGTGTGTGACAACACCCAGCTGTCTCCACATCACAAGTATGTGACAGCAACTACCTGACTCCGCACTAAAGGTATGGAACTGGCCCCAGCACTCTCCCCATCAGAAGTGTTTCACAGTACCCATCACTTTCCCCTTCACAAGTGAGTTACAGCCCCAAGCTCCTTTCCCAACACAGGTGTGTGACATCCCCCTGCTCTCTCCCCATCACCGGTGAGTTACAGCCCCCAGCTTTCTCCCCACCACTGGTATGTGACAAACCCCAGCAGTCTCCGCATCACAGGTGCCTGACACCCCCAAATCTCTCCCCATCACAGGTATGTGAGAGCCCCCAGCTGTCGCCACATCACAGGTATGTGACAACTCCAAGCTCTCTCCTCATCACAGGTGTGTGACCATCCCCAGCTGTCTCCATATTGCAGGTTCGTGAAAGCCCGCAGCTCTTTCCGCTTCACAGGTGGGTGACAGCACCCAGCTCTCGCCCCATCCCAGTTGATTGACAGCCCCCATCTCGCTCCTCATCACAAGTGAGTGACAGCCCACAGCTCTCTCCCCATCACAGGTGTGTGACCGTCCCCAGCTGTCTCCATATCACAGTTGCGTGAAAGATCCCAGCTCTCTCCCTTTCACAGGTGGGTGACAGCCCCTAGCTATCGCTCCAACACATGTATGTGACAGCCCCCATCTCTCTCCCCATCCCAAGTGAGTGACAATCCCCAGCTCTCTCCCAATCACAGGTGTGTGCCGTCCCCAGGTGTCTCCATATCACAGGTGAGTGACAATGCCCAGCTCTCTCCCATTCACAGGTGTGTGACAGCCACCAGCTCTCTCCCCATCACAGGTGAGTTACAGCCCCCAGCTCTCTCCCCATCACAGGTATCTGAGAGCCCCCATCTGTCTCCGCATCACAGGAGCCTAACATCCCCCACCTCACTCCCCATCACAGGTATGTCACAACGACCATTGTCTCCATATCACAGGTATGTGGCAACCACTAGCTGTCTACGCATCACAGGTATGTGTGAGCCCCAGCTCTCTCCCCATCACAGGTGAGTGACAAACCCCAGCTCTCTCCCCATCTCAGGTGAGTGACAGACCCCAGCTGTCTCCCCATCACAGGTGAGTGATAGGCCCCAGCTTTCTCCCCATCACAGGTATGTGACAGCCCCCAGCTAATTCCGCATCACAGGAGCCTGACAGCCCCCAGCTTTCTCCCCATCACAGGTATGTGTCAACCCCGAGCTGTCTCCACATCACAGGTATGTGAAACACACCAGCTGTCTCCGCATCACAGGTATCTGACAGCACCCAGGTCTCTCCCCATCACAGGTGTTTGACAGTCCCCATCTCTTTTCCCATCACAGGTGTGGGACAGACCCGAGATCTCTCCCCATCACAGGTATCTGAGAGCCCCCATCTTTCTCCGCATCACAGGAGCCTAACAGCCCCCAACTCTCTCCCCATCACAGGTATGTCACAACCCCCACTGTCTCCACATCACAGGGATGTGACAATCACTAACGGTCTCTGCATCACAGGTATGTGTGAGCCCCCAGCTCTCTCCCCATTACAGGTGTGTGACAGCCCCCAGCTCTCTACCCATCACAGGTGTGTGAAGACCCCAGCTCTCTCCCCATCACAGGTGAGTGATAGCCCCTAGCTCTCTCCCCATCACAGGTATGTGACAGCTCCCAGCTCTCTCCCCATCACAGGTGTTTCATATTCCGCAGCTCTCTCCCCATCACAGGTGTGTGACAGCCCCCAGCTCTCTCCCCATTACAGGTGTGTGACAGCCCCCAGCTCTCTACCCATCACAGGTGTGTGAAGACCCCAGCTCTCTCCCCATCACAGGTGAGTGATAGCCCCTAGCTCTCTCCCGATCACAGGTGTGTGACCGTCTCCAGTTGTCTCCATATCACAGGTGCGTGAAAGCCCCCAGCTCTCTCCCCTTCACCGGTGGGTGAGAGCCCCAAGCTCTCTCCTGATCACAGGTGAGTGACAGACCCCAGCTCTCTCCCCATCACAGGTGTTTCATATTCCGCAGCTCTCTCCCCATCACAGGTGTGTGACAGCCCCCAGCTCTCTCCCCATCACAGGTATGTGACAGCTCCCAGCTGTCCCAGCATCACAGGTGTTTGAAAACCCCCAGCTGTCTCAACACAACAGGTATGTGACAGTCCCCATCACTCTCCCCATCACAGGTGTGTCACAGCCCCCAGCTCTCTCCCCATCACAGGTGAGTGACGGCCCCCAACAGTCTCCCCATCACATGTATGTGACAGCCCCCAGCTGTCTCCGCATCAAAGGTGCCTGACAGCCCCCAACTCTCTCTGCATCACTGGTATGTTAACGCCCCCAGCTGTCTGCACATCACAGGTGTGTGACCGTCCCCAGTTGTCTCCATATCACAGGTGCGTGAAGGCCCCCAGCTCTCTCCCCTTCACATGTGGGTGACAGCCCCAAGCTCTCTCCTGATCACAGGTGAGTGACAGCCCCCAGCTCTCTCCCCATCACAGGTATGTGACAGCCCACACCTGTGTCCACATCACAGGTATGTGACAGCCCCCAGCTCTCTCCCCATCACAGGTGTGTGACAGGCCCCAGCTGTCTCAGCATCACAGGTATGTGGCAGTCCCCATCTCTCTCCACATCACAGGTGTGTGACAGCCCTCCGCTCTCTCCCTATCACAGGTGAATAACTGCCCCCGGCTGTCTCCCCATCACATGTATGTGAAAGCCCCCAACTGTCTCCGCATTAAAGGTGCCTGACAATACCTCAACTGTCTCCCCATTACAAGTATGTTACAGCCGACAGCTGTCTCCACATCACAGGTATGTGACAGCCACCAGGTCTCTCCCCATCGCAGGTATGTGATAGCCCCGAGCTCTCTCCCCATTATACGTATGTGACAGCCCCCAGGTGTCTCCACATCACAGGTATGTGACAACGCAAAGCTCTCTCCCCATCACATTTGTGTGACTGTCCCCAGCTTTCTCCATATCTCAGTGGTGTGAAAGTCCCCCGCTCTCTCCCCTTCACAGATGGGTGACAGCCCCCAGCACTAGCCCCATCAAAATTGATTGACAGACCCCATCTCTTTCCACATCACAAGTGAGTGACAGCCCCAAGCTCTCTCCCCATCACAGGTGTGTGACAACACCCAGCTGTCTCCACATCACAAGTATGTGACAGCAACTACCTTACTCCGCATTAAAGGTATAGAACTGGCCCCACCACTCTCACCATCAGAAGTGTTTGACAGTCCCCATCTCTTTCCCCATCACAAGTGAGTGACAGCCCCAAGCTCCTTTCCCATCACAGGTGTGTGACATCCACCAGGTCTCTCCCCATCCCCGGTGTGTGACAGCCCCCAGCTCTCTCCCAATCACAGCAGTGTGGCAGTCGACATCTGTCTTAGAATTACAAGCATGTGACAATCCCCATCTCTCTCACCATCACAGGTGTGTGACAACCCCAAGCTCCTTTCCCATCACAGGTGTGTGACATCCTCCAGCTCTCTCCCAATCACCAGTGAGTTACAGCCCCCAGCTCTCTCCCCATCACAGGTATGTGACAGCTCCCAGCTGTCACAGCATCACAGGTATGTGACACCCCTAAGCTGTCTCAGCATCACAGGAATGTGACATTCCCCATCTCTCTCCCCATCACAGGTGTGTCACATCCCCCAGCTCTCTCCCCATCACAGGTGAGTGACGGGCCCCAGCTGTCTCCCCATCACATGTATGTGACATACCCCAGCTGTCTCCGCATCAAAGGTGCCTGACAGTCCCCAACTCTCTCCATATCACTGGTATGTTAACGCCCCCAGCTGTCTGCACATCACAGGTGTGTGAACGTCCCAAATTGTCTCCATATCACAGGTGCGTGAAAGCCCCCAGCTCTCTCCCTTTCACATGTGGGTGACAGCCCCAAGCTCTCTCATGATCACAGGTGAGTGACAGCCCCCAGCTCTCTCCCCATCACAGGTATGTGACAGCCCCCACCTGTGTCCACATCACAGGTATGTGACAGTCCCCAGCACTCTCCCCGTCACAGGTGTTTGACAATCTTCATCTCTCTCCCCATCACAGGTATGTGACAGCCCTCAGTTGTCTGACATCACAGGTTTGTGACTGACCCCAGCTCTCTCCCCATCACAGGTGTTTGACAGTCCCCATCTCTCGCTCCATCACAGGTGAGTGACAGTCCCCAGCTCTCCCTCCATAACAGGTGTGTGACCGTCCCCATCTATCTCCATATCACAGGTGCGTGACTAGGCCCAGCTCTCTCCCCTTCACAGGTGGGTGACAGCCCCTAGCTCTCTCCTGATCACAGGTGAGTGACAGCCCCCAGCTCTCTCCCCATCACAGGTGACTGACATCCCCCATCTCTCTTCACATCTCAGGTGAGTAACCGCCCTCAGCTCTCTCCCCATCAGAGGTATGTGAAAGCCACCAACTGTAACAGCATCACAGGTATCTTACAGTCCCCATCTCTCTCTCCATCACAGGTGTGTGATAGCCCCAAACTGTCTCCCCATCACAGGTGAGTGACGGCTCCCAGCTCTCTCCGAATTACAGGTATATGATAGCCCACAGCAGTCTCCACATCACAGGTATGTGACAACGCCAAGCTCTCTCCCCATCACAGGTGTGTGACCTTCCCCAGTTGTCTCCATATCACAGGTGCGTGAAAGACCCCATCTCTCTCGCCTTCACATGTGGGTGACAGCCCCAAGCTCTCTCCTGATCACAGGTGAGTGACAGCCCACAGCTCTCTCCCCATCACAGGTTTGTGACAGCCCGAACCTGTGTCCACATCACAGGTCTGTGACAGCCCACAGCTCCCTCCCCATCACAGGTGTTTGACATTCTTCATCTCTCTCCCCATCACAGGTGTGTGACAAACCCAGCTCTCTACCCATCAGAGCTATTTGACATCCCCCAGCTGTCACTGCATCACAGTTGCCTGACAGCCCCCAGCTTTCTCCCCATCACAGGTATGTGACAGCCCCCAGCTGTCTCAGCATCACAGATATGTGGCAGTACCCAACTCTCTCCACATCACAGGTATGTGACAACCCCCAGCTCTCTCCCCATCACATGTGTTTGACATTCTTCATCTCTCTCCCCATCACAGGTGTGTGACAACCCCCACCTGTGTCCACATCACAGGTATGTGACAGCCCCCAGCTCTCTCCCCATCACATGTGTTTGACATACTTCATCTCTCTCCACATCATAGGTATGTGACAGCCCCCACCTGTGTCCACATCACAGGTATGTGACAGCCCCCAGCTCTCTCCCCATCACATGTGTTTGACATTCTTCATCTCTCTCCCAATCACAGGTGTGTGACAGCCCCCAGCTCTCTACCCATCAGAGCTATTTGACATCCCCCAGCTGTCCCTGCATCACAGTTGCCTGACTGCCCCCAGCTTTCTCCCCATCACAGGTATGTGACAACCCCCAGCTGTCTCAGCATCACAGGTATGTGGCAGTCCCCATCTCTCTCCACATCACAGGTGTGTCACAGCCCTCAGCTCTCTCCCCATCTCACGTGAGTAACGGCCCTCGGATGTCTCCACATCACATGTATGTGACAGCCCCCAGCTGTGTCCGCATTAAAGGTGCCTGACAACCCCTCAACTCTCTCCCCATCACAAGTAAGTTACAGCCGACAGCTGTCTCCACATCACAGGTATGTGACATCCCCCACCTCTCTCCCCATCACATGTGTTTGATATTCTTCATCTCTCTCCCTATCACAGGTGTGTGACAGCCCCCAGCCCTCTACCCACCAGAGCTATTTGACAACCCCCAGCTGTCACTGCATCACAGTTCCCTGACAGACCCCAGATGTCTCCCCATCACAGGTGAGTGATAGGCCCCAGCTTTCTCACTATCACAGGTATGTGAGAGACCCCAGCTGATTCCGCATCACAGGAGATTGACAGCCCCCAACTTAATCCCCATCACAGGAATATGTCAACCCCCAGCTATCTCCACATCACAGGAATGGGAAACACACCAGCTGTCTCCGCATCACAGGTATCTGACAGCTCCCAGGTCTCTCCCCATCACAGGTGTTTGACAGTCCCCATCTCTTTTCCCATCACAGGTGTGAGACAGGCCCCAACTCTCTCTCCATCACAGGCATCTGAGAGCCCCCATCCTACTCCGCATCACAGGAGTCTAACAGCCCCCCCACACACAGGTATGTCACAACCGCCATTGTCTCCACAGCACAGCGATGTGACAACCACTAGCTGTCTCTGTATCATAGGTATCTATGAGCCCCCAGCTCTCTCCCCATCACAGGTGTGTGACAACACCCAGCAGTCTCCACATCACAAGTATGTGACAGCAACTACCTGACTCGCATTAAAGGTATGGAACTGGCCCCAGCACTCTCCCCATCAGAAGTATTTCACAGTCCCCATCTCTTTCCCCTTCACATGTGAGTGACAGCCCCAAGCTCCTTTCCCTTCATAGGTGTGTGACATCCCCCAGCTCTCTCCCCATCCTCGGTGAGTGACAGCCCCCATCTCTCTCCCAATCACAGCAGTGTGACAGTCCACATCTGTCTTAGAATTACAAGTAAGTGACATTCCCCATCTCTCTCCCCATCACAGGTATGTGACAACCCCAAGCTCTCTCCCCATCACCGGTGAGTTACAGCCCCAGCTCTCTCCCCATCACTGGTATGTGACAGCCCCCAACTCTCTCCATATCACAGGTGCCTGACAAACCCCAAATCTCTCCCCATCACTGGTATTCGACAGCCCCCACGTCTCTCACCATCACAGGTGTTTGATAGTCCGCATGTCTTTCCCCATCACAGGTGTGTGATAGCCGCCAGCTCTCTCCCCATTACAGGTGAGTGACAGGCCCCAGCTCGCTCCCCATAACCGGTGTGTCAGTCCCCAACTCTCTCCCAATCACAGGGGAGTGACAGTCCCCATCCATTCCCCTTCACAGGTTTGTGACAGCCCCCAGCTCTCTCCCAATCACAGGTATGTGACAGCCCCCAGCTCTCTCCACATCACAGGTGTGTGACAACCCCCAGCTGTGTCCGCATCACAGGTGCCTGAAAGCCCCCAACTCTCCCCCCATCACAGGTATGTGACAGCCCCCAGTTGTCTCCACATCACAGGTATGTGACAGACCCCAGCTATCTCCCCATCACAGGTGTTTGACAGTCCCCAGCTCTCCCTCCATCACAGGTGTGTGACCGTCCCCATCTATCTCCATATCACAGGTGCGTGACTACGCCCAGCTCTCTCCCCTTCACAGGTGGGTGACAGCCCCAAGCTCTCTCCTGATCACAGGTGAGTGACAGCCCCCAGCTCTCTCCCTATCACAGGTGACTGACATCCCCCATATCTCTTCCCATCTCAGGTGAGTAACCGCCCTCAGCTCTCTCCCCATCATAGGTATGTGACAGACCCCACCTGTAACAGCATCACAGGTATCATACAGTCCCCATCTCTCTCCCCATCACAGGTGTTTGATAGCCCCAAACTGTCTCCCCATCACAGGTGAGTGACGGCTCCCAGCTCTCTCCAAATTACAGGTATATGATAGCCCCCAGCAGTCTCCACATCACTGGTATGTGACAACGCCAAGCTCTCTCCCCATCCCAGGTGTGTGACCGTCCCAAGTTGTCTCCTTATCACAGGTGCGTGAAAACCCCCAGCTCTCTCCCCTTCACCGGTGGGTGAGAGCCCCAAGCTTTCTCCTGAACACAGGTGAGTGACAGCCCCCAGCTCTCTCCCCATCACAGGTATGTGACAGCTCCCAGCTGTCACAGCATCACAGGTATTTGAGAGACCCCAGCTGTCTCAGCACAACAGGCATGTGACAGACCCCATCTCTCTCCCCATCACAGGTGTGTCACAGCCCCCAGCTCTCTCCCCATCACAGGTGAGTGATGGCGCCCTGCTTTCTCCCCATCACATGTATGTGACAGCCCCCAGCTGTCTCCGCATCAAAGGTGCTTGAGAGCGCCCAACTCTCTCTGCATCACTGGTATGTTAACGCCCCCAGCTGTCTGCACATCACAGGTGTGGGACCGTCCACAGTTGTCTCCATATCACAGGTGCGTGAAAGCCCCCAGCTCTCTCTCCTTCACATGTGGGTGACAGCCCCAAGCTCTCTCCTGATCACGGGTGAGTGACAGCGCACAGCTCTCTCCCCATCACAGGTATGTGACAGACCACACCTGTGTCCACATCACAGGTATGTGACAGCCCCCAGCTCTCTCCCCATCACAGGTGTTTGACATTCTTCATCTCTCTCCCCATCACAGGTGTGAGACAGCCCCCAGCTCTCTACCCATCATAGCTATTTGACATCCCCCAGCTGTCACTGCATCACAGTTGCCTGACAGACCCCAGCTTTCTCCCCATATCAGGTATGTGACAGCCCCCAGCTGTCTCAGCATCACAGGTATGTGGCAGTCCCCATCTCTCTCCACATCACAGGTGTGTCACAGCCCTCAGCTCTCTCCCCATCTCAGGTGAGTAACGGCCCCCGGCTGTCTCCACATCACATGTATGTGACAGCCCCCAGCTGTGTCCGCATTAAAGGTGCCTGACAACCCCTCAACTCTCTCCCCATCACAAGTACGTTACAGCCGACAACTGTCTCCACATCACAGGTATGTGACAGCCACCAGGTCTCTCCCCATCGCAGGTATGTGATAGCTCCCAGCTCTCTCACAGTTATACGTATGTGACAGCCCCCTGCTGTCTCCACATCACAGATATGTGGCAACGCAAAGCTCTCTCCCCATCACATTTGTGTGACCGTCCCCAGCTGTCTCCATGTCACAGGGGTGTGAAGGTCCCCCGCTCTCTCCCCTTCACAGATGGGTGAAAGCCCCCAGCTCTAGCCCCATCAAAATTGATTGACAGACCCCATCTCTTTCCACATCACAAGTGAGTGACAGCGCCAAGCTCTCTCTCCATCACAGGTGAGTGACGGCCCCCAGCTGTCTCCCCATCACAGTATGTGACAGCCCCCAGCTCTCTCTGCATCACAGGTATGTGAAAGAAACCAGCTGTCGCCGCATCACAGGTATCTGACAGTCCCCATCTCTTTCCCCATCACAGGTGTTTGACAGACCCCAGCTCTCTCCCCATATCTGGTGAGTAAGAAATCCCAGCTCTCTCCCCATCACAGGTATCTGAGAGCCCCCATCTGTCCCCGCATCACAGGAGCCTAAAAGCCCCCAACTCTCTACCCATCACAGGTATGTCACAACCGCCATTGTCTCCACAGCACAGGGATGTGACAACCACTAGCTGTCTCTGTATCATAGGTATGTGTGAGCCCCCAGCTCTCTCCCCATCACAGGTGTGTGACAACACCCAGCTGTCTCCACATCACAAGAATGTGACAGCAACTACCTCACTCCGTATTAAAGGTATGGAACTGGCCCTAGCACTCTCCCCATCAGAAGTGTTTGACAGTCCCCATCTCTTTCCCCTTCACAAGTGAGTGACAGCCCCAAGCTCCTTTCCCATCACAAGTGTGTGACATCCCCCTGCTCTCTCCCCATCCCCGGTGAGTGACAGCCCCCAGCTCTCTCCCAATCACAGCAGTGTGGCAGTCCACATCTGTCTTAGAATTACAAGCAAGTGACAATCCCCATCTCTCTCCCCATCACAGGTGTGTGACAAACCCAAGCTCTCTCCCCATCACAGGTGTGTGACATCCCCCAGCTCTATCCCCATCACCAGTGATTTACAGCCCCCAGCTCTCTCCCTACCACTGGTATGTGACAACACCCAGTTCTCTCCGCATCGCAGGTGCCTGACAAACCCCAAGTCTCTCCCCATCACAGGTATGTGAGAGTCCACAGCGGTCGCCACATCACAGGTATGTGAGAACGCCAAGCTCTCTCCTCATCAGAGGTGTGTGACCATCCCCATCTGTCTCCATATCGCAGGTGCATGCAAGCCCGCAGCTCCTTCCGCTTCACAGGTGGGTGACAGCACCCAGCTCTCGCCCCATCACAGTTGATTGACAGCTCCCTTCTCTCTCCCCATCACAAGTGAGTGACAGCCCACAGCTCTCTCCCCATCACATGTGTGTCACCGTCCCCACCTGTCTCCATATCACAGGTGCGTGAAAGATCCAGGCTCTCTCCCTTTCACAGGTGGGTGACGGCCCCTAGCTATCGCTCCAACACATGTACGTGACAGCCCCCATCTCTCTCCCCATCACAAGTGAGTGACAACCCCCAGCTCTCTCCCAATCACAGGTGTGTGACCGTCCCCAGGTGTCTCCAGATCACAGGTGACTGACAATGCCCAGCTCTCTCCCATTCACAGGTATGTGACAGCCACCAGCTCCTTCCCCATCACAGGTGAGTGACAGCCCCCAGCTCTCTCACCATCACAGGTATCTGAGAGCTCCCATCTGTCTCCGCATCACAGGAGCCTAACATCCCCCACCTCTCTACCCATCACAGGTATGTCACAACGCCCAATGTCTCCACATAACAGGTATGTGGCAACCACTAGCTGTCTACGCATCAGAGGTATGTGTGAGCCCCAGCTCTCTCCCCATCACAGGTGACTGACAACCCCCAGGTCTCTCCCCATCACAGGTGTGCGACAGACCCCAGCTATCTCCCCATCACAGGTGAGTGGAAGGCCCCAGCTTTCTCCCCATCACAGGTATGTGACAGCCCCCAGCTGATTCCGCATCACAGGAGCCTGACAGCCCCCAACTTTCTCCCCATCACAGTTATGTATCAACCCCCAGCTGTCTCCACATCACAGGTATGTGAAACACACCAGCTGTCTCCGCATCACATGTATCTGACAGCCCCCAGGTCTCTCCCCATCACAGATGTTTGACAGTCGCCAACTCTTTTCCCATCACAGGTGTGTGACAGACCTCAGCTCTCTCCCCATCTCAGGCATCTGAGAGCCCGCATCCTACTCCGCATCACAGGAGTCTAACAGCCCCCAACTTTCTCCCCATCACAGATATGTCACAACCCCCATTGTCTCCACATCACAGGTGTGTGACAGCCCCCAGCTCTCTCTGAATCACAGGTATGTGAAAGAAACCAGCTGTCTCCGCATCACAGGTATCTGACAGTCCCCATCTCTTTCCCCATCACAGGTGTTTGACAGACCCCAGCTCTCTCCCCATTTTAGGTGAGTAAATAAATCCCAGCTCTCTCCCCATCACAGGTTTCTGAGAGCCCACATCTGTCCCCGCATCACAGGAGCCTAACAGCCCCCAACTCTCTACCCATCACAGGTATGTCACAACCGCCATTGTCTCCACAGCACAGGGATGTGACAACCACTAGCTGTCTCTGTATCATAGTTATGTGTGAGCCCCCAGCTGTCTCCCCATCAAAGGTGTGTGACAACACCCAGCTGTCTCCACATCACAAGAATGTGGCAGCAACTACCTGACTCCGCATTAAAGGTATGGAATTGGCCCCAGCACTCTCCCCATCAGAAGTGTTTGACAGTCCCCATCTCTTTCCCCTTCACAAGTGAGTGACAGACCCAAGCTCCTTTCCCTTCACAGGTGTGTGACATCCCCCAGTTATCTCCACATCCCCAGTGAGTGACAGCCCCCAGCTCTCTCCCAATCACAGCAGTTTGACAGTCGACATCTATCTTAGAAATACAAGTAAGTGAAAATCCCCATCTCTCTCTCCATCACAGGTGTGTGACAAACCCAATCTCTCTGCCCATCACAGGTGTGTGATATCCCCCAGCTCTCTCCCCATCACCGGTGAGTTACAGACCCCAGCTTTCTCCCCACCACTGGTATGTGACAACACCCAGCTGTCTCCGCATCACAGGTGCCTGACAAACCCCAAGTCTCTCCCCATCACAGGTATGTGAGAGTCCGCAGCCGTCGCCACATCACAGGTATGTGACAACGCCAAGCTCTCTCCTCATCAGAGATGTGTGACCATCCCCAGCTGTCTCCATATCGCAGGTGCGTGAAAGCCCGCAGCTCTTTCTGCTTCACAGGTTTGCGACAGACCCCAGCTGTCTCCCCATCAGAGGTGAGTGACAGGCCCCAGCTTTCTCCCCATCACAGGTATGTGTCAACCCCCAGCTGTCTCCACATCACAGGTATGTGAAATACACAAGCTGACTCCGCATCACACGTATCTGACAGCCCCCAGGTCTCTCCCCATCACAGGTGTTTGACAGTCCCCATCTCTTTTCCCATCACAGGTGTCTGACAGACCACAGCTCTCTCCCCATCACAGGTATCTGAGAGCCCCCATCTTTCTCTGCATCACAGGAGCCTAACAGCCGCCAACTCTCTCCCCATCACAGGTATGTCACAACCCCCATTGTCTCCACATCACAGGGATGTGACAACCACTAGCTGTCTCTGCATCATAGGTATGTGTGAGACCCCAGCTCTCTCCCCTTCACAGGTGTGTGACAGCCTCAGGCTCTCTACCCATCACAGGTTTGTGAAGACCCCAGCTCTCTCCCCGTCACAGGTGAGGGATAGCCCCTAGCTCTCTCCCCATCACAGGTGTGTGACCGTCCAGAGTTGTCTCCATATCACAGGTGCGTGAAAGCCCCCAGCTCTCTCCCCTTCACCGGTGGGTAAGAGCCCCAAGCTCTCTCCTGATCACAGCTGAGTGACAGCCCCCAGCTCTCTCCCCATCACAGGTGTTTGATACTCCCCATCTCTCTCCCCATCACAGGTGTTTGACAGTCCACATCTCTCTCCCCATCACAGGTGTGTCACAGCCCCCAGCTCTCTCCCCATCACAGGTGAGTTACGGCCCCCAGCAGTCTCCCCATCATATGTGTGTGACAGCCCCCATCTGTCTCCGCATCAAAGGTGCCTGACAGCCCCCAACTCTCTCCGCATCACTGGTATGTTAACGCCACCAGATGTCTGCACATCACAGGTGTGTGACCGTCACCAGTTGTCTCCATATCACAGGTGCGTGAAAGCCCCCAGCTCTCTCCCCTTCACATGTGGGTGACAACCCCAAGCTCACTCCTGATCACAGGTGAGTGACAGCCCCCAGCTCTCTCCCCATCATAGGTATGTGACATCCCCCACCTGTGTCCACATCACAGGTATGTGACAGCCCCCAGCTCTCTCCCCATCACATGTGTTTGACATACTTCATCTCTCTCCACATCATAGGTATGTGACAGCCCCCACCTGTGTCCACATCACAGGTATGTGACAGCCCCCAGCTCTCTCCCCATCACATGTGTTTGACATTCTTCATCTCTCTCCCCATCACAGGTGTGTGACAGCCCCCAGCTCTCTACCCATCAGAGCTATTTGACATGCCCCAGCTGTCCCTGCATCACAGTTGCCTGACTGCCCCCAGCTTTCTCCCCATCACAGGTATGTGACATCCCCCACCTCTCTCCCCATCACATGTGTTTGACATTCTTCATCTCTCTCCCTATCACAGGTGTGTGACAGCCCCCAGCCCTCTACCCACCAGAGCTATTTGACAACCCCCAGCTGTCACTGCATCACAGTTCCCTGACAGACCCCAGATGTCTCCCCATCACAGGTGAGTGATAGGCCCCAGCTTTCTCACTATCACAGGTATGTGAGAGACCCCAGCTGATTCCGCATCACAGGAGATTGACAGCCCCCAACTTAATCCCCATCACAGGAATATGTCAACCCCCAGCTATCTCCACATCACAGGAATGGGAAACACACCAGCTGTCTCCGCATCACAGGTATCTGACAGCTCCCAGGTCTCTCCCCATCACAGGTGTTTGACATTCCCCATCTCTTTTCCCATCACAGGTGTGAGACAGGCCCCAACTCTCTCTCCATCACAGGCATCTGAGAGCCCCCATCCTACTCCGCATCACAGGAGTCTAACAGCCCCCCCACACACAGGTATGTCACAACCGCCATTGTCTCCACAGCACAGCGATGTGACAACCACTAGCTGTCTCTGTATCATAGGTATCTATGAGCCCCCAGCTCTCTCCCCATCACAGGTGTGTGACAACACCCAGCAGTCTCCACATCACAAGTATGTGACAGCAACTACCTGACTCCGCATTAAAGGTATGGAACTGGCCCCAGCACTCTCCCCATCAGAAGTATTTCACAGTCCCCATCTCTTTCCCCTTCACATGTGAGTGACAGCCCCAAGCTCCTTTCCCTTCATAGGTGTGTGACATCCCCCAGCTCTCTCCCCATCCTCGGTGAGTGACAGCCCCCATCTCTCTCCCAATCACAGCAGTGTGACAGTCCACATCTGTCTTAGAATTACAACTAAGTGACAATCCCCATCTCTCTCCCCATCACAGGTATGTGACAACCCCAAGCTCTCTCCCCATCACCGGTGAGTTACAGCCCCCAGCTCTCTCCCCATCACTGGTATGTGACAGCCCCCAACTCTCTCCATATCACAGGTGCCTGACAAACCCCAAATCTCTCCCCATCACTGGTATTCGACAGCCCCCACGTCTCTCACCATCACAGGTGTTTGATAGTTCGCATGTCTTTCCCCATCACAGGTGTGTGATAGCCGCCAGCTCTCTCCCCATTACAGGTGAGTGACAGGCCCCAGCTCGCTCCCCATCACCGGTGTGTCAGTCCCCAACTCTCTCCCCATCACAGGGGAGTGACAGTCCCCATCCATTCCCCTTCACAGGTTTGTGACAGCCCCCAGCTCTCTCCCAATCACAGGTATGTGACAGCCCCCAGCTCTCTCCACATCACAGGTGTGTGACAGCCCCCAGCTGTGTCCGCATCACAGGTGCCTGAAAGCCCCCAACTCTCCCCCCATCACAGGTATGTGACAGCCCCCAGTTGTCTCCACATCACAGGTATGTGACAGACCCCAGCTATCTCCCCATCACAGGTGTTTGACAGTCCCCAGCTCTCCCTCCATCACAGGTGTGTGACCGTCCCCATCTATCTCCATATCACAGGTGCGTGACTACGCCCAGCTCTCTCCCCTTCACAGGTGGGTGACAGCCCCAAGCTCTCTCCTGATCACAGGTGAGTGACAGCCCCCAGCTCTCTCCCTATCACAGGTGACTGACATCCCCCATATCTCTTCCCATCTCAGGTGAGTAACCGCCCTCAGCTCGCTCCCCATCATAGGTATGTGACAGACCCCACCTGTAACAGCATCACAGGTATCATACAGTCCCCATCTCTCTCCCCATCACAGGTGTGTGATAGCCCCAAACTGTCTCCCCATCACAGGTGAGTGACGGCTCCCAGCTCTCTCCAAATTACAGGTATATGATAGCCCCCAGCAGTCTCCACATCACTGGTATGTGACAACGCCAAGCTCTCTCCCCATCCCAGGTGTGTGACCGTCCCCAGTTGTCTCCTTATCACAGGTGCGTGAAAACCCCCAGCTCTCTCCCCTTCACTGGTGGGTGAGAGCCCCAAGCTCTCTCCTGAACACAGGTGAGTGACAGCCCCCAGCTCTCTCCCCATCACAGGTATGTGACAGCTCCCAGCTGTCACAGCATCACAGGTATTTGAGAGACCCCAGCTGTCTCAGCACAACAGGCATGTGACAGACCCCATCTCTCTCCCCATCACAGGTGTGTCACAGCCCCCAGCTCTCTCCCCATCACAGGTGAGTGATGGCGCCCTGCTTTCTCCCCATCACATGTATGTGACAGCCCCCAGCTGTCTCCGCATCAAAGGTGCTTGAGAGCGCCCAACTCTCTCTGCATCACTGGTATGTTAACGCCCCCAGCTGTCTGCACATCACAGGTGTGGGACCGTCCACAGTTGTCTCCATATCACAGGTGCGTGAAAGCCCCCAGCTCTCTCCCCTTCACATGTGGGTGACAGCCCCAAGCTCTCTCCTGATCACGGGTGAGTGACAGCCCACAGCTCTCTCCCCATCACAGGTATGTGACAGCCCCCACCTGTGTCCACATCACAGGTATGTGACAGCCCCCAGCTCTCTCCCCATCACAGGTGTTTGACATTCTTCATCTCTCTCCCCATCACAGGTGTGTGACAGCCCCCAGCTCTCTACCCATCATAGCTATTTGACATCCCCCAGCTGTCATTGCATCACAGTTGCCTGACAGACCCCAGCTTTCTCCCCATATCAGGTATGTGACAGCCCCCAGCTGTCTCAGCATCACAGGTATGTGGCAGTCCCCATCTCTCTCCACATCACAGGTGTGTCACAGCCCTCAGCTCTCTCCCCATCTCAGGTGAGTAACGGCCCCCGGCTGTCTCCACATCACATGTATGTGACTGCCCCCAGCTGTGTCCGCATTAAAGGTGCCTGACAACCCCTCAACTCTCTCCCCATCACAAGTATGTTACAGCCGACAACTGTCTCCACATCACAGGTATGTGACAGCCACCAGGTCTCTGCCCATCGCAGGTATGTGATAGACTCCAGCTCTCTCCCCGTTATACGTATGTGACAGCCCCCAGGTGTCTCCATATCACAGGTATGTGACAACGCAAAGCTCTCTCCCCATCACATTTGTGTCACTGTCCACAGCTGTCTCCATATCACAGGGGTGTGAAAGTCCCCCGCTCTCTCCCCTTCACAGGTGCGTGACAGCCCCCAGCTCTAGCCCCATCAACATTGATTGACAGACCCCATCTCTTTCCACATCACAAGTGAGTGACAGACCCAAGCTCTCTCCCAATCACAGGTGAGTGACGGCCTCCAGCTCTCTCTGCATCACAGGTACATGACAGCACCCAGCTCTCTCTGCATCACAGGTATGTGAAAGAAACCAGCTGTCTCCGCATCACAGGTATCTGACAGTCCCCATCTCTTTCCCCATCATAGGTGTTTGACAGACCCCAGCTCTCTCCCCATTTCAGGTGAGTAAGAAATCCCAGCTCTCTCCCCATCACAGGTATCTGAGGGCCCCCATCTGTCCCCGCATCACAGGAGCCTAACAGCCCCCAACTCTCTACCCATCACAGGTATGTTCCAACCGCCATTGTCTCCACAGCACAGCGATGTGAAAACCACTAGCTGTCTCTGAATCATAGCTATCTATGAGCCGCCAGCTCTCTCCCCATCACAGGTGTGTGACACCACCCAGCAGTCTCCACATCACAAGAATGTGACAGCAACTACCTGACTCCGCATTAAAGGTATGGAACTGGCCCCAGCACTCTCCCCATCAGAAGTGTTTGACAGTCCCCATCTCTTTCCCCTTCACAAGTGAGTGACAACCCCAAGCTCCTTTCCCATCACAGGTGTGTGACATCCGCCAGCTCTCTCCCCATCTCCAGTGAGTGACAGCCCCCAGCTCTCTCCCAATCACAGCCGTGTTACAGTCCACATCTGTCTTAGAATTACAAGCAAGTGACAATCCCCATCTCTCTCCCCATCACAGGTGTGTGACAACCCCATGCTCTCTCCCCTTCACAGGTGCGTGACATCCCCCAGCTCTCTCCCCATCACCGGTGAGTTACAGCCCCCAGCTCTCTCCCCACCACAGGTATGTGACAACCCCCAGCTGTCTCCGCATCACAGGTGCCTGACAAACCCCAAACCTCTCCCCCTCACAGGTATGTGAGAGTCCCCAGGTGTCTCCATATCACAGGTATGTGACAACGCCAAGCTCTCTCCCCATCAGTCGTGTGTGACCGTCCCAAGCTGTCTCCATATAACAGGTGCGTGAAATCCCCCAGCTCCCTCCCCTACACAAGTGGGTGACATGCCCCAGCTCTCTCCCCATCACAGGTGATTGACAGCCCCCATCTCTCTCCGCATCAAAGGTGAGTGACAGCCCCAAGCTCTCTCCACATCACTTTTCTGTGACAGCCCCCAGCACTCTCCCCATCACAGGCATGTGACAGCAGCCAGCTGTCTCCCAATCATAGGTTTGTGAGAGCCCCCAACTGTCTCCGCATTACAGGTGCCTGACAGCCCCCAACTCTGTCCCGATAACAGGTATTTGACAGCCCCCAGCTGTCTCCGCATCACAGGTGCCTGACAGCCCCCAACTCTCTCCTCATCACCGGTATGTGAGAGACCCCAGTATCTCCACATCAAAGGTATGTAAGAGCCACTAGTTGTCTCCGCATCACAAGTATGAGTGAGCCCCAGCTCTCTCCCAATCACAGGTGAGTGACAGCCAAATCTCTCTCCCCATCACAGGTGTGTGACAGCTCCCAGCACTCTCCCCATCACAGGTGTTTGACAGTCCCCATCTCTCACCCCATTACTGGTGTGTGAAAGCCTCCCGGTCTCTCGCCATCCAATGTGAGTGATAACCTCCAAATCTATCCACATCACAGGTATGTGAAAGACCCCATTGTATCCACATCACAGGTATGTGACAACCACTACCTAGCTCCCCATTACAGGTGTTTGACAGTCCACATCGCTCTCACCATCAGAGGTGCGCGACAGCCCCCAGCTCTCTCCCCATCACAGGTCAGTGACAGCCCAGTGCTTTCTACCCATCACAGTTATGTGTCAGACCCCAACAGTCTCCACACCACAAGTATCTGAAAGACACCAGCTGTCTCCCCATCACAGGTATGTGACAGCCCCCAGATCTCTCCCCATCACAGGTGTTTGAGAGTCCCCATATCTCTCCCCATCACAGATGTTTGACAGCACCCAGGTCTCTCCGCATCACTGTTGTGTGACAGCCCCCAACTCTACCCCCATCACAGGTATGTGACAGCCCCCAGCAGTCTCCACATCACAGGTATGTGACAACGCCAAGCTCTTTCCCCATAACAGGTGTGTGACCGTCCCCAGCTGTCTCCATATCACAGGTGAGTGACAGCCCCCAGCTCTTTCCCCTTTACAGGTGGGTGACAGACCCCAGCTCTCTCTCCATCACAGGTGATTGACAGACCCCAGCTCTCTCCCCATCACCAGTGAGTGACAGCCCCCAGCTCTCTCCCCATCACAGGTATGTGACAGCACCCAGCTATCTCAGCATCACAGGTATGTGACTGTCCCCATCTCTTTCCCCATTACAGCTGTGTGAAAACCCCCAGTTCTCTCCCCACCACAGGTATGTGACAGCCACCAGCTGTCTTCGCCTCACAGATATGTGACAACCCCCAACACTCTCCCCAACACAGTTGTATGACTGTCCCCAGGTGTCTCCATATCACAGGTGCTTGACAGCCCCAGCTCCTACCCCATCACAGATATGTAACAGCCCCCATCTCTCTCCCCATCACAGCTGAGTGACAGCTCCCAGCTATATCCCCATCACAGGTCTGTGACAGCCCCCTTCTCGATGCCCATCCTATATGAGTGACAGCCCCTAGCTTTCTCCCCTTCACTGGTATGTGACAGCGCCCAGCTCTATCCCCATCACACGTGTTTGATGGTCCCCATGTCTCTCCCCATCACAGGTGTGTGAGAGCCCCCAACTCTCTCCCTATCACAGGTATGTGACAGCCCCCAGCTATCTCCACATCACAGGTATATGACCGCCACTAGCTGTCTCCGCATCACACATATGTGTGAGCCCCCAGCTCTCTCCCCATCTCAGGTGAGTGACAGTCCCCATCTCTCTAACCTTCATAGGTATGTGAATACCCAGCTCTCTCCACATCACAGGTGTGTGACAGCCCCCAGCTGTCTCAGCATTACAGGTATGTGAAAGTCCCCATCTCTCCCGCCATCACAGGTGTGTGAGAGCCCCCAGATCTCTCCCCATCACAGGTGAGTGGCAGCCCACCGCTCTCTGCCCATCTCAGGTATGTGACAGCCTACAGCTCTCTCCCCATCACAGGTGCCCAAAAACCCCCAACTCTCTCCACATCACAGGTATGTGAAAGCTCCCAGCTTTCTCCGCATCACAGGTATGTGACAGCCAGCAGCTGTCTCCTCATCACAGGTGCCTGATAGACCCCAACTCTCTCCCCATCACAGGTAAGTGACAGCCCCCAGGTCTCCACCCATCACAGTTGAGTGACAGCCACCATCTCTCTCCCCATTACAGGTGAGTGACAGCCCCCTGCTCTCTCCCCATCACAGGTATGTGAGAAACCCAAGCTCTCTCCCCATCACAGGTGGGAGACAGCCCCCATCGCGCTTCCCATTACAGTTCAGTGACAGCCCCTAGCTCTCTCTCGATCACAAGTGTTTGACAGTCCCCATCTCTCTCCCCATCACAGCTGAGTGACAGCTCCCAGCAATCTCCCCATCACAGGTGAGTGACAGAGCCCATCTCTCTCCCCATCACAGGTTAGTGAGAGCCCCCTGCTCTCTCCCCATCACAGGTGAGTGACAGCCCCTAGCTCTCTCCCCTTCACTGGTATGTGACAGACCCCAGCTGTCTCAGCATTACAGATATGTGACCGTCCCCATCTCTCCCCCCTTCACAGGTGTGTGAGAGCCCCCAGCTCTATCCCGATCACAGGTGTGTGACAGCCCACAGCTCTCTCCCCATCTCAGGTATGTGACAGCCCACAGCTTTCTCCACATCACAGGTATGTGACAGCCAGCAGCTGTCTCCACATCACAGGTATATGACAGCCCCCAGGTTTTGCCCCATCACAGGTGTTTGACAGTTCCCATCACTTTCCCAATCACAGGTGTGGGACAGCCCACAGTTCTCTCCCCATTACAAGTGAGTGACAGCCCCCATCTCTCTCCCGATCACAGGTGTGTGACAGTCCCCAGCTCTCTTCCCATCACATGGGAGTGACATCCCCCACCACTCTCCCCATCAAAGGTATGTGACAGCCCCCAGCTTTCTGCACATCACAGCTATGTAACAGCCACCAGTTTTCTCCACATCACAGGTATGTGACAGACCCCAGCTCTCTCGCCATCACAGGTGTGTGACAGCCCCCAGGTCTTTCGCCATCACTGGTGAGTGAAAGCCCCCAACTCTCCCCCAATCACAGGTATGTGACTGCCCACAGCTGTCTCCACATAATAGGTATGTGACAGCCCCAAGCTCTCTCCCCATCAGAGGTGTGTGACCGTGCCCAGCTGTCTCTATATCACAGGTGTGTGAAAGCCCCCAGCTCTCTCCACTTCACAGGTGGATGAAAACCCCCATCTCTCTCCTCATCACAGGTGATTGACAGATCCATCTCTCTCCCCATCAAATGTGAGTGACAACCCCAAGCTCACTCCATATCACTTTTGTGTGACAGCTCCCAGCACTCTCCCCATCACCGGTATGTGACAGCACCCAACTCTCTCTCAGTCACAGGTATGTGAGAGCCCCCAGCTGTCTTCACATTATAGGTGCCTGATAGCCCCCATCTCTCTCCCCATCACAGGTATGTAACAAACCCCAGCATCTCCACATCACAGGTATGTGACAGCCCCCAGCTGTCTCCACATCACAGGTGCCTGACAGCCCCCAACATTCTCCCCATCACAGGTATGTGTCAACCCCCAGCTCTCTCCATATCACAGGTATGTGATACCAGCTGTCTCTGCATCACAGGTATCTGACAGCTCCCAAGTCTCTCCCCATCACAGGTGTTTGACAGTCCCCATCTCTTTCCCCATCACAGGTGTGTGAAAACCACAGGTCTCTCCCCATTTCAGGTGAGTAAGAGATCCCAGCTCTCTCCACATTACAGGTATCTGAGAGACCCCAGCTGTCACCGCATCACAGGAGCCTAACAGCCCACAACTCTCTCCCCATCACAGGAATGTCACAACCCCTATTGTATCCACATCACAGGTATGTGACAACCATTAGCTGTCTCTGCATCATTGGTATGTGTGAGCCCCCAGCTCTCTCCCTATCACAGGTGTGTGACAGCCCCCAGCTCTCTCCCCATCACAGGTGAGTGACAGGTCCCAGCACTCTGCCCATCACAGGTGATTGACAGCCCCCATCTCTCTTCCTATTACACGTGAGTAACAACCCCCAGCTCTCGCCCCATCACAGGTATGTGACAGCCCCCAGCTTTCTCCGCCTCACAGGTGAGTGACAGCACCCAACTCTCTCCCAATCACAGGTATGTGAAAGGCCCCAATACTCTACCCATCAGAAGTGTTTGACAGTCCCCATCTCTTTCCCCTTCACAAGTGATTGACAGACCCAAGCTCCCTTCGCATCACAGGTGTGTGAAATCCCCCAGCTCTCTCCCCATCCCTCGTGTGTGACAGCCCCCAGCTCTCTCCCAATCACAGCATTGTGACAGCGCCCAGCTGTCTTAGCATTACAAGTAAGTGACAATCCCCAACTCTCTCCTCATCACAGGTGTGTGACAGCCCCAAGCTTTCTCCCCATCACAGGTGTGTGACATCCCCCAGCTCTTTCCCCAACACCGGTGAGTTACAGCCCCCAGCTCTCTCCCCATTACAGGTATGTGACAGCCTCCAGCTGTCTCCGCATCACAGGTGCCTGACAAACCCAAAGTCTCTCCCCATCACAGGTATGTGAGAGCCCACAGCTGTCTCCATATCACAGGTATGTGACAACGCCAAGCTCTCTCCTCATCACAGGTGTGTGACCATCCCCAGCTGTCTCCATATCACAGGTGCGTGAAAGCCCCCAGCTCTTTCCCCTTCACAGGTGGGTGACAGCCCCCAACTCTCGCCCCATCACAGTTGATTGACAGCCCCCATCTCTCTCCCCATCACAAGTGAGTGACAGCCCCCAGCTCTCTCCCCATCACAGGTGTGTGACATCCACAAGCTCTCGCCCCATTACCGTTGAGGGACAGACCCCAGCTCTCTCCCCATCACAGGTGTGTGACAGCCCCCAGCTGTCACAGCATTATAAGTATGTGACAATCCCCATCTCTCTCCCCATCACAGGTGTGTGACAGCCCGCAGCTCTCTCCCCATCACAGGTGAGTGACAGCCCCCAGCTCTCTCCCCATCACAGGTATCTGACAGCCCCCAGCTGTTTCTGCATCACAGGTATCTGACAGCTCCCAGGTCTCTCCCCGTCACAGGTGTTTGACAGTCTCCATCTCATTCCCCATCACAGGTGTGTGACAGACCCCAGCTCTCTCCCCATTTCAGGTGAGTAAGAAATCCCAGCTATCTCTCCATCACAGGTATCTGAGAGCCCCCATCTGTCTCCGCATCACAGGAGCCTAACAGCCCCCAACTCTCTACCCATCACAGGTATGTCAAAACTCCCGTTGTCTCTACATCACAGGTATGTGACAACCCCAAGCACTCTCTCCATCATAGGTGTTTGATCGTCCCCAGCTGTCTACATATCACAGCTGAGTGACAACGCCCTGCTCTCTCCCCTTCACAGGTGGGTGACAGCCCCCAGCTCTCTCCCCATCATATGTGAGAGACATCCCCCAGCTATCTCCCCATCACAGGTAGTTGACAGCCGCCAGGTGTCACCGCATCACAGTTGCCTGACAGACCCCAACTCTCTCCCCGTCAGAGGTGTGTGACCGACCCCAGCTATCTCCATATGACAGGTGCGTTACAGCCCCAGCTCTCTCCAATCACAGGTGATTGACATCCCCCATTTCTCTTCCAATCTCAGTTGAGTAACAGTCCTCAGCTCTCTCCCCATCACAGGTATGTGACAGGACCCAGCTGTAACAGCATCACAGGTATATGACAGTCCCCATCTCTCTCCACATCACAGGTGTGTGACAGCCCCAACCTGTCTCCCCATCACAGGTGAGTGACAGTCCCCATCTCTCTCCCTATCACAGGTGTGTGACAGTCCCCTTCTCTCTCCATATCACAGGTGTGTGACAGCACCCAGCTCTCTCACTATCACAGGTATGTGACAGCCCCCAGCTGTCGCCACATCACAGGTTAGTGGCAGCCCCCAGGTCTACCCATCAGTTATGTGACAGCCCCCTGCTGTCTCATCATCACAGGTATGTGACAGTCCCCATCTCTCTCCCCATCAAAGGTGTGTGACAGTGCCCAGATCTCTCCACATCATAGGTGAGTGATAGACCCCAGCCTTTTCCCAATCACAGGTATGTGACAACTCCGTGCCATCTCCACATCATAGATGCCTGACAGCACCCAACTTTCTCCCGATCACAGGTATGTGTTAGACTTTAGCTGTCTCCACATCACAGGTATGTGCAAGACACCAGGTGTCTCCGCATCACAGGTATGTGACAGCCCCCAGGTCTCTCCCCATCACAGGTGTTTGACAGTCCGCATGTGTTTCCCCATCACAGGTGTTTGAGATCCGCCAGCTCTCTCCCCATTACAGGTGAGTGACAGCCCCCAGCTTTCTCCCCAACACAGGGGAGTGAATGTCCCCATCCCTTCCCCTTCACAGGTGTGTGAGAGTCCCCAGCTCTCTCCCGATCACAGGTAAGGGACAGCCCCCAGCTCTCTCCACATCACAAGTGTGTCACAGCCCACAGCTGTGTCTGCATCACAGGTGTCTGAAAGCCCCCAACTCTGTCCGCATCACAGATATGTGACAGCCCCCAGTTGTCTCCACATCACAGGTATGTGAAAGACCCCATCTCTCTACCCATCACAGGTGTTTGACATTCCCCATCTCTTGCGCCATCACAGGTGTGGGAGAGCCCCCTGCTCTCTCTCCATCACAGGTGTGTGAACGTCCCCATCTATCTCCATATCACAGGTGCGTGACAACGCCCAGCTCTCTCCCCTTCACAGGTGGGTGAGAGCCCAAAGCTCTCTCTCCATCACAGGTGTGTGACAGCCCACAGTTCTTTTCCCAGCACATGTGAGTGACATCCCACAGCTCTCTCCCCATCACAGGTATTTAATAGCCTCCATCTCTCTCCCCATCATAGGTGTTTGACAGTCCCCTGCTCTCTCCCCATCACAGCTGTTTGAAAGACCCCAGCTCTCTCCCCATCAAAGGTGAGTGACAGCCCCCAGCTGTCTCCCCATCACAGGTGCCCAACAGCACCCAACTCTCTCCCCATCACAGGTATATGATAGGCCCCAGCTGTCTCCACATCACAGGTATGTGACAGCCCCCAGCTCTCTCCCCATTATAGGTATGTGACAGCCCCCAGCAGTCTCCACATCACATGTATGTGACAACCACAAGCTCTCTCCCCATCACAGGTGTGTGACCGTCCCCAGGTGTCTCCATAACACAGGTGCGTGACAATGCCCAGCTCTCTCCCCTTCACAGGTGGGTGACAGCCCCCAGCTCTCTCCCCATCACAGGTGAGTGACAGCCCCAAGCTCTCTCCACACCACTTTTGTATGACAGCCCCCAGCACTCTCCCCATCACAGGTGTTTGACAGTCCCCATCTCTTTCCCCAAAACAGGTTTGTGAAAGTACCCAGCTGTCTCCCCATTACAGGTATTTAACAGCCTCCATCTCTCTCCCCATCACAGGTGAGTGAGAGCCCACAGCAATCTCCCCATCACAGGTGCGTTACAGCCCCAGCTCTCTCCCATCACAGGTGATTGACATCCCCCATCTCTCTTCCAATCTCAGTTGAGTAACAGCCCTCAGCTCTCTCCGCATCACATGTATGTGACAGCCACCAGCTGTAACAGCATCACAGGTATATGTCAGTCCCCATCTCTCTCCCCATCACAGGTGTGTGACAGCCCCAAGCTGTCTCCCCATCACAGGTGTGTGACAGCACCCAACTCTTATCCCCATCACAGGTGAGTGACAGTCCCCATCTCTCTCCCTATCACAAGTGTGTGCCAGTCCCCATCTCTCCCCATATCACAGGTGTGTGACAGCAACCAGCTCTCTCGCTAGCACCAATATGTGACAGACCCCAGCTCTCTCCCAATCACAGGTGACTGACAGCCCCCAGCTCTCTCCCCATCACAGGTATGTGACAGCCCCCAGCTGTCGCCGCATCACAGGTGCCTGAGAAACCCCAAGTCTCTCCCCATCACAGGTATGTGAGAGCCCACAGCTGTCACCACATCACAGGTATGTGACAGCCCCCAGGTCTCTCCCCATCACAGGTGTTTGACAATCCCCATCTCTTTCCCCATCACAGATGTGTGACAACCCCCAGCTCTCTCCCCATTACAGGTGAGTGACAGCCCCCAGCTCTCTCCCCATCACAGGGGTGTAAGAGCCCCCAGATCTCTCCCCATGACAGGGGAGTGACAGCCCCCAGCTCTCTCCCCATCATAGGTGTGTGACAGCCGCCAGCTGTCTCCGCTTCACAGGTGCCTGACAGCCCCCAACTCTCTCCCCATCACAGGTATGTTACAGCCCCCAGCTGTCTCCACATCACAGGTTTGAAACAGCCACCAGCTCTCTCTGCATCACAGGTATGTGACAGAGCCCAGCTCTCTCCCCATCATAGGTGTTTGACAGTCCCCTGCTCTCTCCCCATCACAGCTGTTTGAAAGACCCCAGCTCTCTCCCCATCAAAGGTGAGTGACAGCCCCCAGCTGTCTCCCCATCACAGGTGCCCAACAGCACCCAACTCTCTCCCCATCACAGGTATATGATAGGCCCCAGCTGTCTCCACATCACAGGTATGTGACAGCCCCCAGCTGTCTCCCCATTATAGGTATGTGACAGCCCCCAGCAGTCTCCACATCACATGTATGTGACAACCACAAGCTCTCTCCCCATCACAGGTGTGTGACCGTCCCCAGGTGTCTCCATAACACAGGTGCGTGACAATGCCCAGCTCTCTCCCCTTCACAGGTGGGTGACAGCCCCCAGCTCTCTCCCCATCACAGGTGAGTGACAGCCCCAAGCTCTCTCCACACCACTTTTGTATGACAGCCCCCAGCACTCTCCCCATCACAGGTGTTTGACAGTCCCCATCTCTTTCCCCAAAACAGGTTTGTGAAAGTACCCAGCTGTCTCCCCATTACAGGTATTTAACAGCCTCTATCTCTCTCCCCATCACAGGTGAGTGAGAGCCCACAGCAATCTCCCCATCACAGGTGAGTGACAGCCCCCATCTCTCGCCCCATCACAGTTGAGTCACAGCCCCCAGCTCTCTCCCCATCACAGATGAGTGACATCCCCTAGCTGTCTCCCTATCACAGGTATGTGACAGCCCCCAGCTTTCTCCACATCACAGGTATGTGACAGACCCCAGCTCTCTCCCCATCACAGGTGTTTGATAGTCCACATCTCTCTCACCATCACAGGTGTGTGACAGCCCCCAGCTCTCTCCCCATTACAAGTATGTGACAGCCCCCATATGTCTCCCCATCTCAGGTGAATGACAGCCCCCAGCTGTCTCCCCATTACAGGTATGTGACAGCCCCCAGCTGTCTCCGCATCACAGGTGCCTGACAGCCCCCAACTCTCTCCCCATCACAGGTATGTGACAGACCCCTGTATCGCCACATCACAGGTATGTGACAGACACAACTTGTCTCCGCATCACAAATATGTGTGAGCCCCAGCTCACTCCCCATCACAGGGGTTTGGCAGTCACCATCCATCTCCCCTTCACAGGTTTGTGACAGCCCCCAGCTCTCTCCCCATGACAGGTGAGTGACAGCCCCCAACTCTCTCCCCATCACAGGTGTGTGACAGCCCCCAGGTCTCTCCCCATGACAGGGGAGTGACAGCCCCCAGCTCTCTCCCCTATATAGTTATGTGACAGCCGTCAGCTCTCTCCGCATCACAGGTGCCTGACAGCCCCCAACTCTCTCCCCATCACAGGTATGTTACAGCCCCCAGCTGTCTCCACATCACAGGTATGAAACAGCCACCAGCTCTCTCCGCATCACACGTATGTGACAACCCAAAGCACTCTCCCCATCACAGGTGTGTGACCGTCCCCACTGTCTCCATATCACAGGTATATGAAAACCCCCAGCTGTCTCCCCATTATAGGTGACAACCCCCAGCTGTCTCCACATAAAAGTTATGTGACAACCCCAAGCTCTCTCCCAATCACAGGTGTGTGACCTTCCCCAGCTTCCTCCATATCATAGGTGCATGACCACGCCCAGCTGTCTTCCTTTCACAGGTGGGTGATAGCACCCAGCTCTCTCCCCATCACAGGTGAGTGAGAGACCTCATCTCTCTCCCCATTACAGGTGAGTGACAGCCCCACGCTCTCTCCCCATCACACGTATCTGACAGCCCCCCGCTGTCTCCACATCACAGGAGCCTGACAGACCCCAACTCTCTCCCCATCACAGGTATGTGACAGCCCCCATTGTCTCCAAATCACAGGTATGTGACAACCCCTAGCTTTCTCCCCATAACAGTAATGTGACAGCCCCCACCTGTCTCCACATCACAGGTATGTGAGAGCCCCCAGGTCTCACCCCATCACAGGTGTTTAACAATCCCCATCTCCTTCCCCATCACAGGTGTGTGACAGCCCCCAGCTCTCTCACCGTTAAAGGTGAGTAACAGCCCCCAGGTCTTTCTCCATCACATGTGATTTTAAGCCCCCAGCTCTCTCCCCATTACAGGTATGTGACAGACACCAGGTGTTTCCACATCATAGGTGCCCGACAGCTCCCAACACTCTCCCCATCAAAGGTATGTGACAGCCCCCAGCTGTCTCCGCATCACAAGTATGTGACAGACCCCAGTATCGCCACATCACAGGTATGAGACAGCCACGACTTGTCTCCGCATCACAAATACGTGTGAGCCCCAGCTCACTCCCCATCACAGGTGTTTGACGGTCCCCATCCATCTCCCCTTCACAGGTGTGTGACAGCCCCCAGCTCTCTGCCCATCACAGGAGCCTGACAGCCCCCAGCTCTCTCCCCATCACAGGTATGTGACAGCCCCCAGCTTTTTCTGAATCACAGGTGCCTGACAGCCCTCAACTCTCTCCCCTTCACAGGTATGTGACAGCTCCCACCTATCTCCCCATCACACGTATGGGTCAGCCCCCAACTGTCTCCACTTCACAGGTATCTGAAAGACACGAGCTCTCTCCGCATCACAGGTATGTGACAGCCCCCAGGTCTCTCCCCATCACAGGTGTTTGACAGTCCCCATCTCTTTCCCCATCACAGGTGTGTGAAAACTCCCAGCTCTCTCCCCATTACAGGAGAGTGAAAGCCCCCAACTCTCTCCCCATCACAAGTGTATGAGAGCCCCCAGGTCTCTCCCCATGACAGGGGAGTGACAGCCCCCTGCTCTCTCCCCATCATAGGTATGTTACAGCCGCCAGCTGTCTCCGAATCACAGGTGCCTGACAGCCCCCAACTCTCTCCCTATCACAGGTATGTTACAGCCCCCAGCTGTCTCCACATCACAGGTATGAAACAGCCACCAGCTCTCTCTGCATCACAGGTATGTGACAGACCCCAGCACTCTGCAAATCATAGGTGTTTGACAGTCCCCAGCTCTCTCCGCATCACAGCTGTGTGACAGACCCCAGCTCTCTCCCCATCACAGGTGAGTGACAGCCCCCAGCTGTCTCCCCATCATAGGTGCCCGATAGCACCCAACTCTCTCCCCATCACAGGTATATAATAGGCCCCAGCTGTCTCCATATCACAGGTATGTGACAACCCCCAGCTGCCTCCCCATTATAGGTATGTGACAGCCCCCAGCAGACTCCACATCACATGTATGTGACAACCCCAAGCTCTCTCCCCATCACAGGTGTGTGACCGTCCCCAGGTGTCTCCATATCACAGGTGCGTGACAATGCCCAGCTCTCTCCCCTTCACAGGTGGGTGACAGACCCCAGCTCTCTCCCCATCACAGATGTGTGACAGCCCCCAGCTCTCTCCCCATCACAGGTGAGTGACAGACCCAAGCTCTCTCCACATCACTTTTGTGTGACAGCCCCCAGCACTCTCCCCATCACAGGTATTTAATAGCCTCCATCTCTCTCCCCATCACAGGTGTTTGACAGTCCCCATCTCTTTCCCCATCACAGGTGTGTGAAAACCCCCAGCTCTCTCCCCATTACAGGTGAGTGACAGCCCCCAACTCTCTCCCCATCACAGGGGTATGAGAGCCCCCAGGTCTCTCCCCATGACAGGGGAGTGACAGCCCCCTGCTCTCTCCCCATCACACGTATCTGACAGCCCCCCGCTGTCTCCACATCACAGGAGCCTGACAGACCCCAACTCTCTCCCCATCACAGGTATGTGACAGCCCACATTGTCTCCACATCACAGGTATGTGACAAACCCTAGCTTTCTCCCCATAACAGTAATGTGACAGCCCCCACCTGACTCCACATCACAGGTATGTGAGAGCCCCCAGGTCTCACCCCATCACAGGTGTTTAACAATCCCCATCTCCTTCCCCATCACAGGTGTGTGACAGCCTCCAGCTCTCTCACCGTTAAAGGTGAGTAACAGCCCCCAGGTCTCTCTCCATCACATGTGATTTTAAGCCCCCAGCTCTCTCCCCATTACAGGTATGTGGCAGACACCAGGTGTTTCCACATCATAGGTGCCCGACAGCTCCCAACACTCTCCCCATCAAAGGTATGTGACAGCCCCCAGCTGTCTCCGCATCACAAGTATGTGACAGACCCCAGTATCGCCACATCACAGGTATGAGACAGCCACGACTTGTCTCCGCATCACAAATATGTGTGAGCCCCAGCTCACTCCCCATCACAGGTTTTTGACGGTCCCCATCCATCTCCCCTTCACAGGTGTGTGACAGCCCCCAGCTCTCTGCCCGTCACAGGAGCCTGACAGCCCCCAGCTCTCTCCCCATCACAGGTATGTGACAGCCCCCAGCTTTTTCTGAATCACAGGTGCCTGACAGCCCTCAACTATCTCCCCTTCACAGGTATGTGACAGCCCCCACCTATCTCCCCATCACACGTATGTGTCAGCCCCCAACTGTCTCCACTTCACAGGTATCTGAAAGACACCAGCTGTCTCCGCATCACAGGTATGTGACAGCCCCCAGGTCTCTCCCCATCACAGGTGTTTGACAGTCCCCATCTCTTTCCCCATCACAGGTGTGTGAAAACCCCCAGCTCTCTCCCCATTACAGGTGAGTGACAGCCCCCAACTCTCTCCCCATCACAGGGGTATGAGAGCCCCCAGGTCTCTCCCCATGACAGGGGAGTGACAGCCCCCTGCTCTCTCCCCATCATAGGTATGTTACAGCCGACAGCTATCTCCGCATCACAGGTGCCTGACAGCCCCCAACTCTCTCCCTATCACAGGTATGTTACAGCCCCCAGCTGTCTCCACATCACAGGTATGAAACAGCCACCAGCTCTCTCCGCATCACAGGTATGTGACAGACCCCAGCACTCTCCAAATCATAGGTGTTTGACAGTCCCCAGCTCTCTCCCCATCACAGATATGTGACACCCCTCAACTCTCTCCCCATCACAGGTGTGTGACAGCCCCCAGTTGTCTCAGCATTACAGGTATGTGACAGTCCCCATCTCTCTCTCCATAACAGGTGTGTGACAGCCCCCAGCTCTCTCCCCATCACAGGTGAGTGACAGACCCAGCGCTCTCCCTATCTCAGATACGTGACAGCCCGCAGGTGTCTCCGCATCACAGGTGACTGACAGCCCCTAGCTCTCTCCACATCTCACATATGTTACAGTCCCCAGCTGTCTCCACAGCACAGGTATGTAACAGCCACCAGATGTCTACGCATCACAGGTATGTGACAACCCCCAGCTCTCTCCCCATCACAGGTGTGGGACAGTCCCCGGCTCTCTCCCCATCATATGTATGTGACAGCTGCGAGCTGTCTCACCATCACAGGTATGTGACAGCACCCAGGTATCTCCCCACTACTAGTATGTGATAGCCCCCATCTTTCCCCACATCACAGGTATGTGAACTACCCCAAGCTCTCTCCCCATCACAGGTGTGTGACCGTCCCCAGCTGTCTCCATATCACAGCTGAGTGACAGCCCTCATCTCTCTCCCCATCACAGGTGAGTGAAAACCCCCAGCTCTCTACTCATCACAGGTGTGTGAAACCCCCAGCTCTCTCCCAATCACAGGTGAGTGACAGCCCCCAACTCTATCCCCATCACAGGTATGTGACAGCCCCCAGCTTTCTCCGCACCACAGGTGCCTGACAGCCCCCAACTCTCTCCCCATCACAGGTATGTGACAGCCCCCAGCCGTCTGCACATCACAGGTATGTGACAGTTCCCAGCTGTCTCCCCATCTCAGGTATGTGAGAGCCCCCACCTGTCTTCCAATCACAGGTATGTGACAGCCGCCAGCTGTCTCCCAATCACAGTTGTGTGACAGCCCCCAGCTCTCTCCCAATCACAGGTGTTTGACTGTTTCCATATCTCTCCCCATCACAGGTGTTGACAGCCCCCATGTCTCTCCCCATTACTGGTGCGTGACAGCCCCCAACTCTCCCCCCATCACAGGTATGTGACAGCCCCCAGCTGTCTCCACATCTCAGGTATGTGATAGCCCCCAGCTCTCTCCCCATTACAGGTATATGATAGGCCCCAGCTGTCTCCACATTACAGGTATGTGAGAACGCCAAGCTCTTTCCCCATCACAGGTGTGTGACCTTCCCCAGCAGTCTCCATATCACAGGTGCGTGACTGCCCCCAGCTCTCTCCCTATCACAGATAGGTGCCAGCCCCCAGCTCTCTCCCAATCACAGGTGATTGACAGCCCCCATCTTTCTCCCCATCAAAAGTGAGAGACAGCCCCCAGCTCTCTCCCCATCATAGGTGAGTGACGGCCCCCAGCTGTCTCCCCATCACAGGTGAGTGACAGCCCCAAGCTCTCCCCACATCACTTTTGTGTGAAAGCCTCCAGCACTCTCCCCATCTCAGGTGTTTGACAGTCCCCATCTCTCTCCCCAACACAGGTGTGTGAATGTACCCAGCTCTCTCCTCATCACAGGTATATAACAGTCCCTATTTCTCTCCCCCTCACAGGTGAGGGACAGCCCACAGCTATCTCCCGATCACTGGTATGTGACAGCCCCCAGCTGTCTCCGCATCACAGGTGCGTGACAGCCCCCAGCTCTCTCCATATCACAGGTATGTGACAGCCCCCAGCTCTCTCCCCATCACAGGTGATAGACAAACCCTATCTCTCCTCCCATCACAGGTGAGTAACAGCCCCCAGCTCTCTCCCCATCATAGGTATGTGACAGACCCCAGCTCTCTCCATATCATAGATGTTTGACAGTCCCCATCGCTCTCCCCATCACAGGTGATTGACAGCCCTCAGCTCTCTCCGTATGATAGATATGTGACAACCCACGCTGTCTCCGCCTCACAGGTGCGTGACAGCCCCCAACTGTCTCCCCATTATAGGTATGTGTTAGACACCAGCTGTCTCCACATCACAGGTATGTGACAAGCCCGAGGTCTCTCCCCATCACAGGTGTGTGCCGTCCCCAGCTCTCCCCATATCACAGGTGCGTGACAACGCCCAACTCTCTCCCCTTCATAGGTTGGTGACAGCCCCCAGCTCTCTACCCATCACAGGTGAGAGACAGCCCCCATCTCTCTCCCCATTACAGGTGAGTGACAGCCGCCAGCCCTCTCCACATCACAGGTATCTGAGAGCCCCCAGCTGTCGTTGCATCACAGGAGCCTGACAGGTCCGAACTCTCTCCCCACCACAGGTATGTGACAGACCCCAGGTCTCTCCCCATCACAGGTGTTTGACAATCCCCATCTCCTTCCCCATCACAGGTGCCTGACAGCCCCCAACTCTCTCCCCATCACAGGTATGTGACAGCCCACAGCTGTCTCCACATCACAGGTGCCTGACAGCACCCAACTCTCTCCCCATCACAGGTACGTGACAGACCCCAGTATCTCCACATCACAGGTATGTGACAGCCACGACTTGTCTCCGCATCACAAATATGTGTGAGCCCCAGCTCATTCCCCATCACAGATATTTGACAGTCCCCATCCATCTCCCCTTACCAGGTGTGTGACAGCCCCCATCTCTCTCGCCATCAAAGGTGAGTGACAGCCCCCAGCTCTCTCCCCATCACAGGTTAGTGAGAGCTCCCAGGTGTCTCAGCATCACAGGTATGTGACGGTCCCCATCTCTCTCCCCATCACAGGTGTGTGATAGACCCCAGCTCTCTCCGCATCACAGGTGAGTGACGTCCCCCGGCTGTCTCCCCATCACATATATGTGACAGCCCCCAGCTGTCTCCGCATCAAAGGTGCCTGACTGCCTCCAACTCTCTCCCCATCTCAGGTATGTTACAGACGCCTGCTGTCTCCACATCACAGGTATGCGACAGCCCCCAGCACTCTCCACATCACAGGTGCATGACAGCCCCCAGCTCTCTCCCCATCACAAGTGTTTGACAGTCCCCATCTCATTCCCCAACACACGTATGTGACAGCCCTCAGCACTCTCTCCATTACAGGTGAGTAACAGCCCCAAGCTCTCTCCCCATCACTGCTGTGTGACCGTCCCCAGCTGTCTCCATACCACAGGTGCGTGACAGTCCCAGCTCTCTCCCCATCAAAGGTCAGTGACAGCCCCCACCTCTCTCCCCATCAGAGGGGATTGACAGCCCCCATCTCTCTTCCCATCACAGGTAAGTAACAGACCCCAGCTCTCTCTCCATCACAGGTATGTGACAGCCCACAGCTGTTTCAGCATCACAGGTATGTGACAGCCCCCAGCTGTCTCAGCATCACAGGTATGTGACATTCCCCATCACTCTCCCCATCACAGGTGAGTGACAGCCCCCAGCTGTCTCAGCATCATAGGTATGTGACAGTCCCCATCTCTCTCCCCATCACATATGTGTCACAGCCCCCAGCTCTCTCCCCATCACAGGTGAGTGACGGCCCCCGGCTGTCTCCCCATCACAAGTATGTCACAGCCACCAGCTCTCTCTGCATCACAGGTATGTGAAAGCCCCCAGCTCTCTACCCATCATAGGTGTTTGACAGTCTCCAGCTCTCTCCCCATCACAGGGGTGTGACAGCCCCCAGCTCTCTCCCCATCACAGGTTAGTGAGAGCCCCCAACTCTACCCATGATAGGTATGTGACAACCGACAGCTGTCTCCGCCTCAGTGTTGCGTGGCAGCCCCCAACTCTCTCCCCATCACAGGTACACGACAGGCCCCAGCTGTCTCCACTTCACAGATATGTGACAGCCCGCAGCTGTCTCCACATTATATGTATGGGACAGTACCCAGCTGTCTCCAAATCACAGGTATGTGACAACCCCAACCTCTCTCCCCATTACAGGTTTGTGACCATCCCCAGGTGTCTCCATATCACAGGTGAGTGACAGCCCCCAGCTCTCTCCCCATCCCAGGTGAGTGAGAGCCCCCATCTCTCTCCCCATCACAGGTGAGTGGCAGCCTCCAGCTCTCTCCCCATCACAGGTATGTGACAACCCCCAGCTGTCTCAGCGACACACATATGTGACAGTCCCAATCTGTCTCCCCATCTCAGGTATCTGACAGCCCCCAGCTGTCTCCTCATCACAGGTGCCTGACAGCCCCCACCTTTCTCCCCATCACAGGTATGTGTCAGCCCCCAACTGTCTCCACTTCACAGGTATCTGTAAGACATCAGCTGTCTCCGCATCAGAGGTATGTGGCAGACCCCAGGTCTCTCCCCACTACAGGTGTTTGACATACCCCATCTCTTCACCCATCACAGGTGTGTGACAACCCCCAGCTCTCTCCCCATTACAGGTGAGTGACAGCCCGCATCTCTCTCCCCATCACAGGTGTGTGACAGCCCCCAGCTCTCTCCCCATGACAGGGGAGTGACAGCCCCCAGCTCTCTCCCCATCATAGGTATGCGACAGCCACCAGCTGTCTCCGCATCACAGGTGCCTGACAGCCCCCAACTTTCTCCCCATTACCGGTATGTGACAGACCCAAAGTCTCTCTCCATCACAGGTGTTTGAATGTCCCCATAACTCTGTCCATCACAGGTGTGTGACAGCCGCCAGGTCTCGCCCCATCACTGGTGCCTGACAGCCACCAGCTCTCTACCCATCACAGGTGAGTGACAGCCCCCAGCAATCTCCCCATCACAGGTATGTGACAGCCCCCAGTTGTCTCTGCATCACAGTTGCCCGACAGCCCCCAACTCTCTGCCTATCACAGGTATTTGACAGCCCCCATCTCTCTTCCCATTACAGGTGAGTAAAAGACCCAGCTCTCTCCCCATCACAGGTATGTGACAGCCCCCACCTGTCCCCGCCTCACAGGTGTTTGACAGTCCCCATCTCTCTACTCATCACATGTATGTGACAGCCCCCAACTCTCTCCCCATCACAGGTGAGTGGCAGTCCCCAGCTCTCTCCCCTTCCGAGGTATTTGACTGCCCCCAGCTGTTACCTCATCAAAGTTGCCTGACAGCCCCCAATTCCCTCCCCATCACAGGTGAGTGAACGCCCCCTGCACTCTCCCCATCACAGGTATGTGACAGCCCCATCTTTCTTCCCATTACAGCTGAGTAAGAGCCCCCAGCTCTCTCCCCATCACAGGTATGTTACAGCCGCCACCTGTCTCCTCATCACAGGTATGTGACAACAACCAGCTCTCTCCCCATCATAGGTGTTTGACAGTCCCCATCTCTCTCCCCGTCACAGGTGTGTGACCGTCCCCATCTCTCTCCCCGTCACAGGTGTGTGACCGTCCCCATCTCTCTCCCCATCACAGGTGTTTGACAGTCCCCATCTCTCTCCCCATCACAGGTGTGTGAAAGTACCCAGCTCTCTCCCCATCACAGGTATGTAACTGCCTCTATCTCTCTCCCCATCACAGGTGAGTGACAGCCCCCAGCTATCTCCCCATCACAGGTGTGTGACAGCCCCCATCTCTCTCCCCATCACAGGTGAGTCACAGCGCCCTGCTCTCTCCCCATCACAGGTGAGTCACAGCCCCTAGCTCTCTCCCCCTCACTGGTATGTGACAGCCCACAGCTGTCTCCACATCACAGGTGCGTGACAGCTCCCAGCTCTCTCCCAATCTCAGGTACGTGACAGCCCCCTGCTCTCTCCCCATCACAGGTATGTGACAGCCCCCAGCTGTCTCCACATCACAGGTATGTGACAGCCCCCAGCTGTGTCCCCATTATAGGTATATAACAACCCCCAGCTGTCTCCACATCACGTGTATGTGACAATCACAAACTCTCTCCCCATCACAGGTGTGTAACCGTCCCCAGCTGTCTCCATATCACAGTTGCGTGACAGCCCGCTACCCTCTCCCCTTCACAGATGGGTGACAGCTCCCATCTCTCTCCCCGTCACGGGTATGTGACAGTCTGCATCTCTATCCCCATCACTTCTATGTGACAACCCCCAGCTGTCTCCACATCACAGGTGTGTGACAGCCCGAAGCTCTCTCCCCATCACCGGTGTGTGACACTCCCCAGCTGTCTCCATATCACAGGTGCTTGACAGACCCCCGCTCTCTCCCCATCAGAGATAGGTGACAGCCCCTATCTCTCTCCCAATCTCAGGTAGGTGACAGCCCCCACCTCTCTCCCCATCACAGGTGAGTCACAGCCCCCTGCTGTCTCCCCATCACAAGTATGTGACAGCTCCCAGGTCTCTCCCCATCACAGGTATGTGAAAACCCCCAGCTGTCTCCGCCCCACAGGTGCCTGACAGCCCCCAACTCTCTCCCCATCACAGGTAGGTGACAGCCCCCAGCCGTCTCCACATCACAGCTATGTGACAGCCCCCAGCTGTCTACCCATCACAGGTATGTGGCAGCCCCCAGCTGTCTTCCCATCACAGGGGTGTGACAGCCCTCAGCTCTCTGCCTATCACAGGTGTGTGACAGCCCCCCTTCTCTTCTGGTCACACCTCCCCCATTTGGCCACAGCCTCCTCCTTCCCGACGCCCCACAAAATCCTCACATCTATTCAGTTTTCCCTGAGACCCAAACTTCCCCAATGTAAGGTATAGTCAGAGCCAAACCTTGTTCTTGAGAACAGAGTGTTTGCTTGGCTGCTAAGCTCCGTGCTCTTCTACAGAACATATCTTCCATGGATTCTGTCTCTACATGGCTGTTTGTCCTTGATCCTGTCACCAGATCCCTTAGGATCTCAGACCGCTGACCTACAAAACTAGACCAGACCCAATGCCCTCTAAAGCCCCTTCTATTTCTGAAATCATGATTCTATGTGTTTTCTCCACAGTAGTCTCCCCCGGTCCTCTCTGTGACCCTTTTGTGTACCGTGTGAAGGTTTAGGGTTATACAGGTGTTCTGTTGTTCCTCCCTCCGCATCTTCAGGTGAGGCCACAAACCTGTGTCTTGTCGACACCTCCCCCGAAAGGTTTCACTGTATTTGTCCTCTCCTAAATGAAAGTCATGAATGAATCACCAATCCCCAAATTCCCTGGCAAATGCCTGTGCTATCAGACAGAGCCTGTGAAAACAGCCTAAATCAAGCCTGTCCTTTGCAGAAGAGATTTCCGACTTAACCATGCAGATTGCGGAAATGAGCAAGAATCTTCAGGAAGTGGAGAAGACCAGGAAGCAAGTGCAGCGAGAAAAGTCAGACCTCCAGGATGCCCTGGAAGAGATGGAGGCACGTATCTGGAATGTGAAGGAGGGCGGGGCGCTGAGGAAGGGGACTAGACCACCCCCAGTGGCCCTTCCTGCAGTAGGCTCTGTGTCTCCAATGGGAAGAATCCAGCCCCAACCCCGCCCTGGTGGGGACCAGCTGCTCTCTGCTGCCTCGCCTCATGGGTGTTCTCTAGTCCATCGTATTTCTCCTATTGAATAAATAAACTTGTTCATTATGTCCTCAACGTCTTCCTCTCAGAAAGCAAGAACTCAATCACCAAACATCCTGAGAGCAAGCTCAGAATCCCTTAGTTTTAACAGAGAGTTATACACGGTCATCTTTGGCTGTTGGGAATTCTGTGTGGTCCAAAGAGTGCAGGATCCTGATGCTATCACCAGCTGTGGCCAGTGAGGGGCGGATGCTTAAGAGGGTCTAGGGAAATTTGCACTATGCAGGATAACAGGAGAGCAATTCCTCTGTCTTTCTCTGTCTTTTTTGAGAAGAGGTTGGCTCCTGACTTATGGTCACTATTTAAAAAGACACAGTAATCAAAATTTTTACTAATTGAAAACGATGTTCTGTCCTCCTCAAGACATAAGATTGTTAACAACAAAGCTTCAGTTCTAGTTTCATTACTATTAACAATTTGGGAGCAAACTCTTTGAACTTCTTGAGTACTGTTCTATTTATTTGTAAAATAAGCCTAATAATACCCTTTTTATCATAATGGGGATGAAAAACCTCATTCAAGAAGGTGGCTGCCCCCGGCAATCCCAATCACTCCTTTACTTTTATCAGGGTTCCTTGAAGCATGAAGAGGGCAAGATTTTGCGTGTCCAGCTAGAGTTGAACCAGGTGAAATCTGAGCTTGACCGCAAGATCATTGAGAAGGAAGAAGAAATCGAGCAGCTGAAAAGAAACAGCCAGCGGGCAGCAAAGGCCATGCAGAGCGTGCTGGATGCTGAGATCCGGAGCCGGAATGTTGCTCTGAGGCTGAAGAAGAAGATGGAGAGAGACCTAAGTAAGATGGAGATTCAGCTGGGCCACTCCAACCGCCAGGTGGCAGAGACCCAGAAACACCTGTGCTCAGTCCAGAGCCAGCTCAAGGTGAGTGCACGGCCCCTGGAGGACCTGGCGGGACCTCAGCCTGCCCTGGGCTCCGGTCTCACCCCTGGTTTCTCGTGAAGGACTCCCAGCTGCATCTGGATGACGCCCTGAGGAGCAACGAGGACCTCAAGGAGCAGCTGGCCCTCGTGGAGCGCAGGAATGGCCTCTTGCTGGAGGAGCCGGAGGAGAGGAAGGTGGCCCTGGCGCGGACGGAGCGCACCCGCAAGCTGGCGGAGCGCGAGCTGCTGGAGGCCAGCGACCACATGCAGCTCCTTCACCCCCACGTGTGTCCGTCCTCACTCCACTCTGGGTCCACCCTGGAGGCAGGCAGGACCCAGGCTTGATGGAGAGGCGATCCCACCACTCCTTCCAGGCTAGTGGTCAAGACAAACTTTCATTAGGCCTAGTTCTCGGAATAACTTGGTCTCTAGATGGACAGATTGCTGAGCTTTCTTTTATCTGAAGATAAAAGATCATGGGGAAATCAGAGCAAGGCATGACAAATTATTGCATAAAAGGGCTGGAAAAGGCTTCACAGAGGTGGTAACATTTAAGCTGCAAGCTTAGAAAATTAGGATTGTCTTTTGAAATAATTACTTTTAGGAAAGTTAAAGAATTTCTTGTTTCATTTCTTATTTTTTTGGACCACACCACATGGCATAAGGGATCTTAGTTCCCCAACCAGGGATCGAACCCGCACCCTGCGTGGTGGAAACACAGAGCCCTAATCACTGGACCGCCAGGGAATTCCCCCAAAATTCCTTGCTTTAAAAACTATTTTTTGAATTAGCCAAAAAACTAGAAAAATACCAACCTTATTGTTAGCATTTTGGGGATCTCCTATTCTAGGCTCTTGTTTCTATACATAAATATGCTATTTTTTGTAAACGTGATCAATCCTTTTGCAACTTTTTTTCATTTAACAACGTGTTGTGAACATATTTCTATATTTTAAAATAGTTTTCTATGATACGGTTTTTTAATGGCAGAAAAGCAGTCCATTTTAGTTGTGTATTATGGCACATTTATTTAATCAGTCTTCTACGGTTGGATATTTTTAGACTGTTCCCAATAAAAATTTTTAGGATTAGAAGATTGTATGACTAACTTCTTCATAACTAAATTTTCACATATATCCATGATTACTATTTCCTTAATATTCCTAAAAGTAAGTAAATTCCTGGAAGTATATATTCATGGTCAAAACAGAAAAGACATTTATGATATGTTGTAAATTGGTCTTTAACAAAGTTGTCCCAATTTTTACTCCCATGGGGAAAAGAAGTGAGAGTGCTTAGCTATTATTTTTTTTAATCTTCAACGATTTTATGGTTGGAAATGCCTCATTTTCAAAATTCTTATTTGTTTGATTACTAATGAGGTGGAACATTTTTGTCGTATTTGTTGGCTATTTGTATTTCTTCTGGTGTGTCTTAGCTATTTGTACTTTTGCCCTTTTTTCTTAATGATTTGTCTTTTTTACATATTAAGGAAGGAAATATTTTTTCAGTAATGCACATTGCAAATGTTTTCTCGTTTGTCATCAACCGAACAACTCTGTACAATGTTTTGATCATGAGAATTATTTTTCATTTCACATAGTTATGTCAACCATTTCCTTGTTCCAGCACCTTTAACTAAATAATTTATCCTTCCTCAAATATTTGAATGTCCACATTTATCATTTACTCACTTCTTTTATGTACAATTCTCGGGCCTGTTTTGGGATATCTGTCCTATCAAAAATGAAAGTCTTTTTAATTTTTTTTTCACCAGTGTGAAAAATAAGAAATGGAACGTTCTCGAGCTTGACTTCTTTCCCCACCCAACCCTCTCCCTTCCAATCGTTGTAAGTGTCCAAATGTAGCACGAACCTCTTATCTAATTTTTCTTGTAGAACACGTGCCTGATAAATACCAAGAAAAAACTGGCAGCTGACATAGCCCAATGCCAGGCAGAGGTGGAGAAGTCTATCCAGGAGTCCAAAAATGCAGAGGAGAAGGCCAAGAAGGCCGTCACGGATGTGCACTCCATTCTTTCTTATCAGAGATGCTGTCTGGAGATAAGAAAGGGGCTTCTACGCCGCCCCTTTGGGACCTGCAAGTAGGTTTCCTCTCCTCACCCCTGCATTCAGTCAGTGGTGGCTTCCCGGAGAGACCGAAGGAGACGGAGCCTGAGCAGAGGCAAAGTGGGAAGGGAACCATGCAGCATCAGTGGTGGCTGCGGAAGGAGGAAAGCATCAGCGTGCCTAGTACCAGCCTCACAGCACCCTCCGTGTGCCTGCATAGGAGGGGTGGGTGGCCCACTGATGCCTCTTGTGAACTTAACCAGGCGGCCATGATGGCCGAGGTGCTGACAGAGAAGGAGCAGGACACCAGCGCCCACCTGGCACGGATGAAGAAGCACCTGGAGCAGACGGTGAAGGACCTGCAGCACCACCTGGACGAGGCTGAGCAGCTGGCCTTGAAGGGCGGCAAGAAGCACATCCAGAAGCTGGAGGCCAGTGTGGGTCTCTCAATCTCTCTGAACCCGGGAAGTGAAAACGGCACTCCCCGATCCTTCTCTCTTCTTGTATATTGACTCCCATCCTTATCCTGTGGCTGGGGACAGCCACCCAATATCGTCAGTAGTTCCTGAGTTAATTAACATCCCCCAAGACTGACTATATAAGTATCTTTTTTGATTGTAGGTACGTGAGCTTGAAGGAGAGGTAGGTTGAAAGTGAGCAGAAACGTAATGCTGAGGCTGTTAAAGGTTTGTGGAAACACGAGAGAAGAGTAAAGGAACTCACCTACCAGGTAAGGGGAAGAGCTTTCTAGAATATCCAGACTTCCTGCACAAAGGGAAATTGAAAACCTGGTGACTATGTGGTACTCACAAATAGCTACATGTTAACTTGATATACATAAGGGGCAAATGACACAATCACCTATCACAGACCCTTTCCTAAGCTAGGAAAATCAGGAAGGCCTTTAGAAAATCGTGTAACTGAGGAAGGAATACAGGTTTCAAAGACAGATAAACTGGTATTAGTCCTAGTTTGGCCTCTTACTTTTTAAACTCGGATGGGTTACCTAACACTCTCAACTTTAATTCATCACCTGTAAAATAGAATAAAAACATCTACTCACCAGAGTAGGGAGGTAAGGATTAGAGACGTGTATAACTCTCCAATATAGTGCCTGCACACAGTGGACATTTAACAAGAGTGGCTACTGTTAATACTATGAAGGAAGCCTCAGAGTGGACCACATTTATCCCAGGCCCACCTGCCATCATATCAAAGTGATTTACTTCACCACCTGTAGTGGGTTGATTTTGTTGGATTCAATGCAGACCATTTTTGTCAAACTTCCAGACTGAGGAAGAGTGCAAGAATGTTCTCAGGCTGCAAGACCTGGTAGATAAATTACAGGCAAAGGTGAAATCATACAAGAGACAAGCTGAGGAGGCTGTAAGTATCTTTAAGCCCTTGAGGGAAGAAGAAAACTTCGTTGGGGCTAGAAAGTATATTAAGAGAATGTGTTAATGAGAAAGAAAGAGACCAAGTAAGAATATGTCATTCTTATTTTAAGAGAGATGATATAAATATGAATTTACCCCCAAATCCTAATTATAGAATAAGACCTCAAGACGAGATATTTTTATTATTAAGCAATTTGTAGGGGTTGGGGGAAAAAAAGAAAATTCCAAATAACCCACCTTACTTGATAGCTGCAAAGAATATCCAGCAGAAAATCTAACACCATGATAAATATTCCTCTCCCTCTAGAAATGCACAAAATCAATTGTTCCCAAAAGCCAAACAGAAATCTTTTACCCCAGCTGACTCCTTCCCTCACTACCACTGTCATCAGCAGGGACTTATCCCTGCACATTCGCTGTAGCAAATTAGGATGTGTTGGAAGGTTCTCCAGCTTCACTTTTCCTGGTTGTTCCCCACTCTTCCAGACACAATGGAGTGGGAAAGAGGTAAGAAAAGGGAACACGAAAGGGAGAGGCACGAATGGTAGTAAGTCCAACCAACAAAGGGCATACTTTCTTCCTATCCCCATCCCCCCACCCGCAGCGTCTCTGTATACCAGTGTCAAAATATATGGCAAAAACATTTCAACTGGGATTTTCCTGAAGTTAGAATTTGACCTTACATTTATTGTCTAACCTCTGTGAGCGAGCGCACATGGGTCTCTTCTTCCTTTCCACTTAGTCCATACATCGTAAATAGACTTCACGTATACATGGGTTTGACATAATGAGCTCGTCTCTTCCATTTCAAAACTATTTCCTCTTGCATTCTTTAGAATAAAAAATGTAATGGAAGTTACAACTTCTGTCTGGATTTGAAATCACATATGACAAACAAACCGTAAGAAGAAAATATCTGAGTTGAGGAAATAATCCTGTTTGTGAAAAGTGCAATGAGAACCACAAAGTCTAACTCTCACAACTTTATTCTTAGGAGGAACAATCCAATGCTAATCTTGCCAGATTCCGCAAGCTCCAGCACGAGCTGGAGGAGGCCGAGGAATGGGCTGTCATTGCCGAGTCCCAGGTCAACAAGCTGCGGGTGAAGAGCCGGGAGATTCACACACAAGTCAGTGCAGAGTGAACACATCTGCCTGATGCTGCCAAGGGGCTGAAGAAATGCACAAAATGTGCTATTTTGGGTCACTTGCTTTGTGATGTTTTTCTCTTCATGTTGAATAAATAAAAACTACAGTGAACTGATAAACTGAACCAGACTTATTTACTTCCAAAATTATTTATTCTCAAACACATTTCTCACCTAGCTATTATTTTTTAACATTATATATGGCTTTGTGAACATTCAATATCTGTACCTCCCTCACCACCCCGCATCCCTGTTCCCATCTCCAGCTCCACCACACACACACACAATTACCTTTTACTGGACTTAATTTTATTAAATCTCTCTAGACTGTTACAAATGACTAAGGAAACCACTCATGGAGGTTACCCCTTCAGACAGGACACACTCATGAACCCACTCCACAGGTGGTTACTGAGCATCTACTATGCGCTGGGCACTGCTCTCAGTACTATGGGAATAGCAGTGAACAAAGCATAGTTCCCTCCCTCTGGGAACTTATATTCTGCAAGGAAAGAAAGGCAGACAACAAATAAGAAGCTGTCTCTACTATATTTAAAATAGATAATCAACAAGAACCTACTGTATAGCACAGGGAACTCGGCTCAGTATTCTGTAATAACCTAAACGGGAAAAGAATTCGAAAAAGAATGGACACTTGTATGGGTATAAATGATTCACTCTGCTGTACACCTGTAACTAACACATCATTGTTAATCAACTATACTCCAACATAAAATTTTTGTAAAAAGATCTACAAAAAAAATAAGAAGCTGTGTAATGTGTCAGGTAAGTGCTCATGAGAAATAAAAAAAGTAAGAGGGAGGCAGTTAGTACTTTGTAGAGAGGAGTCCAGAAAGGCCTCTCTAAGAAAAACACATTTGAGCTGAGACCTGAAGGAGGCAAGAGTATTCCAGGCAGAGGGAGCAAAAGAAAATGCAAAGGCCCTGAGGCAGGGGCAGTTTGGCATGTCCCAGGGACAAGAAGGAGGCCAGCAGGGCTAGAGGAGAATGAGCAAGATAGTTACGGCATAAGAGAGGAACCTGGGACCCCAGGGATCATGTAGGGCTTCAGGGCCACCTGAAGACTTTTTTCTTCACTCAGAGTGACATGGGAAATCTTTGGAGTGTTTTGAGCAGAGGAGTGATATTAACACACATTTTAAAAGAATCACTCTGGGGACTTCCCTGGTGGTGCAGTGGTTGAGAATCTGCCTGCCAATGCAGGGGACACGGGTTCGAGCCCTGGTCCTGGAAGATCCCACATGCCGCGGAGCAACTAAGCCCATGGACCACAACTACTAAGCCTGTGCTCTAGAGCCCGCAAGCCACAACTACTGAGCCCACATGCTGCAACTACTGAAGGCCTCACACCTAGAGCCCGTGCTCCACAACAAGAGAAGCCACTGCAATGAGAAGCCTCTGCACTGCAAGGGAGAGTAGCCCCCTTTCACCGCAACTAGAGAAAGCCCGTGCACAGCAAAGAAGACCCAACACAGCCAAAATGAATAAACAAATAAGCCTTTAAAAAAAAAAAGAATCACTCTGCTGCATTGAGAATACACTGAAGGGGGCAGAGGTAGAAACTGTGAGACCAGTTAGGAGTCTACTGCAAAATAAAAGATAAAAATGACAGTGGCTTAGACCAGAGAGATAGGCACTGGGAGATGACGAGAAGCAGATGGATTCTAGATGTACTGTGAAGGTAGCACACATAGGGTTTTCTGACAGACTGGATGGATGAGTGGGTGAGAGAGAGAGAGAGAGAGAGAGAGAGAGAAAGGACTTATGAAAAGAGGAGGAATAAAACAAGAAAGATTTAGTGCAGTATAAACATGAGAAGTTTGGTATCTAGAAAGAGAGGAAGCAGTAGAACAAAAATGCAATCTAGACAAAAATTGTACTTTATGCACTCCTGTCCCTCTTCCACCTTCTACCATCCACACTCCCTTGCCTCCCAACCCCTATCAGCCTCACTCCTTTACAGTATAAACTGCACAGGCCTCAATCGCAAAAATGTCTAAAATTAATAACAGTTTAAAACAAAAAAATTCAAAATACTCTCCTAAATTAAATTTTGGATCAAAGAGGCAACCAAAAGTAGAATCACAAAAACTTCTAGAAGTAAACATAAGAGTAAATCTTTGTGACATTGGTTTACACAAAGATTTCTTAGATGCCAACACCAAAAGCACAAGCCATGAGAGAAAAAATTGATAAACTAGATTTCATCAAAATTCAGTTTCTGCACTTTGAAAAACACTGTTAAACAGAATGAAAGGGCAAGCCACCGACTGAGAAAAAGTATTTAAATATTATACCCCTGATAAAGGACTTGTGTCCAGAATACATACAGAAATCTATATCTTCACTAAAAAGAAAACAAATCACCCAATTTTTAAAGAGCCAAAAGATTTAAACAAACATTTCACCAAAGAAGATATACACAGAGCACATGAAAAATGTTCATCATGAATCATTAGGGGACTAATAATTAAAACATAATGAGAAATCACAACACACCTATTACAATGACTAAAAGTCCAAGTGTTGGCCAAGAGGTGGAGGTACTGGACCTCTCACACTGGCTAGTGGTCATGTAAAACAGCATAACCATTTTGGAAAATACTTCGGCAGCCTCTTAAAAAGTTAAGAAATTACCCATTTGTTCCAGTCGTTCCACTTCTAGGTATTTACTCAAGAGAAATGAAAACATATGTCCACACAAATATTCAGAGCATATTTATCTGTAATAGCCCCAACTGAAAACCACCCAAATGGCCATTAACAGGTGAATGGACAAACACATTGTGGTAAATCCATATAATGTAATACTACAAAATGATAAAAATAAACTATTGGGTTTCCCTGGTGGCGCAGTGGTTAAGAATCCACCTGCCAATGTAGGGGACACGGGATCGAGCCCTGGTCCAGGAAGATCCCACATGCCGTGGAGCAACTAAGTCCATGCACCACAACTACTGAGCCTGCGCTCTAGAGCCCGAGAGCCACAACTACTGAAGCCCACGCACCTAGAGCCCGTGCTCCACAACAAGAGAAGCCACTGCAATGAGAAGCCCGCACATCGCAACGAAGAGTAGCCTCCGCTCGCCGCAACCAGAGAAAAGCCCGCCCGCAGCAACGAAGACCCAACACAGCCAGAAACAATAAATAAATAAAATAATAAAATAAATAAAATTTTTTAAAAAAATGATAAATATAAACTATTAACACACACAAAAACATGGATGGATCTCAAAATAATAATGCTGATGGAAAGTAGCCAGACCAAAAAAGTGTAGACTCTATTATTCCATTTATATAAAATTCTAGGGAAAAAAAATGAATGTATAGTGACTGAAAGCTGACTAGTGGTTGCCTAGGGATAGAGAGGCAGGATTTATGGGAGGCACAGAAGGACAGTAGGATGTATTACAAAAGACCAGGAGGAAACTTTGGGCGTGATGGACATGTTCATTATCTTGATTCAGATGATGGTGTCACAGTGTATGCATATGTCGAGACTCTTTAAATATGTACAGTTCGTTATACATCAATTATATCCCCATAAAGCTGTTAAAATTTTTCATTGGGGGAAATACTACAATTATAGTGCTTTGGGAAAATAATAATTAGGATACTGTATATCCAAGCCAGAGTTATAATTTTTGATAGGAATTACATTAAATCTATTTACCAGTTTGGGGAAAATTAGCTTACTTACTATGTTGATTCTTCCAATTCGTGAATAAAGTATGTTTTTCCATTTATTCAGATCCTCTTCAATTTCTGTCTTCCTTGTTTTACAGTTTCCAGCATACAAGTCTTGTACATGTTTTGTTAGATTTACACCTAAATTCTTCTTTTTCTTTCTTTTTGTTTTTAAGTAATTGTAAATTGTATTGTATTTCTTTGTTGTTGTTTTTTTTTTTGTGGCTGCATTGGGCCTTTGTTGCTGCACGCAGGCTTTCTCTAGTTGCAGCGAGCGGGGGCTACTCTTCATTGCGATGCGTGGGCTTCTCACTGCGGTGGCTTCTCTTGTTGTGGAGCACGGGCTCTAGGCACATGGGTTTCATTAGTTGTGGCTCTCGGGCTCTAGAGCATAGGCTCAGTTGTTGTGGTGCACGACCTGAGTTGCTCCATGGCATGTGGGATCTTCCCGGACCAGGGATCAAACCTGTGTCCCCTGCATTGGCAGGCAGATTTTTAACCACTGCGCCACCAGGGAAGTCCCTGTATTTCTAATTTCAGTGTCCACATGTTCACTGCTAGCATACAGCCTAAAGAAATACAACTGATTTTTGTATGTTTATGTTATACACTGAAACCCTACTGAACTCACTTCATAGTTTTGAGTTTGGGGGGAAATTCTTTGGGATTTTCTACATCAACAATCATGTACCTCAGAAAACAACCACTTAAGGTGAATCTAAATTAATTAAAATGAAGTCCAAAATTACACAGTAAACTGTGGGGAAAAAGTCTGATTGGGATTTTATCATAAAAATCAAGCCAGAACTACTGAAATAAATTTATTTTCTCTTATACTTCACAAGATTTAAGTTATAACTGCATCTCTATTAATTCTCGGAACAAAGAATGAATCAATGTTGGAATTGGGAGGGAAGGAACATCCTTCTCACAATCTTGTATGATGTGGCACCCTTTATGTTTAGCTTTTGCAATGCAATCATAAAGAATGTCCTTTTTTGCAAAAACTGTATCATGTCTTCATTAATATTTTAAGGGTCTTCCTAATCCTTTGATCCTAAACTCACTCTCTTGAAGCACTTATTAGATCATCACTGTCCATGTTCAGAACTTTATAATTATTAACTTGTTCAGTGCTGCTGCATCACCCTGGCCAGTGGCTTTGCAGAATTCAAGCAGGTTTCTAATACCACTTTCATCAACTTCATTAAATTCTGAAAATTTTGCAGTATTTGTCATTTTATTTTGCAGTCATGTTGCACTGACTATTGCATATTTACAACACCTGATAATCAGTATGCTCATGTACTAGGGAATAACAAAACTGACTCCATATCAGATCTGTTTCTTTTACTTTAACCTTTGTACTTCGTTTTTGCTACAACTTAATGTTGCCTATAGCCTGAAATATACAGGATAGCCAATTCTCAAGGCTCTGGCCTTTACAGGTGTAACACTTTTCCATTCATAGAGAGATAAAAAGTTGCAGAACAGAGAATAACATGTCTTGTTGGAGGTTTACAGGAACACCATGACCTGACCTAAGTGGACAGTGCAAGAGCAAAGGATTCCGACACCAAGTTTGCAACAGCTAACAACACTCCCTCCCCTTTTAGTATAAAAAAAGCCTGAATTCTACCTCGGGGAAGATCGTTCTAGCCCATCTTACCTGAGGACCCTAGCCCACCATCTTCTCGGTCTGCTGGCTTTCTGAATAAAGTCACTATTCCTTGCCCCAACCACTCGTCTCTCGATTTGTTGACCTGTTGTGCGGCAAGCAATATGAGCTTGGGCTCCGTAACGATCATTAGAGAATACTTATTGTTTTCTTATGCCACATCGCTACTGTGGAGACTCTAATAACAGGCATTGTACTACTGCAAACCTTAAAACAGTCATACCCTTTGCCCAGAAAGTCTATTCTATAAATATCGTCAAGATATGCATAAACATATGCACACATATGTTTACAGGAATATTTAAAAGAAAAAAAAATTAGCACACCCTAAGTGCCCCAAAATAGAAAACTGAGTACAGTCATAGGATGGAACGATATGTAACTATTAAAAATCATGATGTAGAAGAAGAGTTAATATCATGATAAAATTTCCTATAATCTGTTAAGTTGTAAAGGCAGAATACAAAACCATGTTTACAGGCTGATACCCTAATTGTGTATTTGTTTAAAGCACGTGTTTAAAAAAAAAACTGTGTATGTGTTTACAAACATAAAAAAAAAGTGTAAAAGGACTTAATCCAAATTCCGGTAGAGATTACTTCTATGCTAAAATCTTAGGAGTGATTTAACTTTTTCCTTCAGTGTTTGATTATGTTTTTCAATCTTTCTACAATATGTACCTCACTTTGGGAATTTTTTTAAAGGCTCGTATTTTTTAAATACAATAAATAAAAGGAACGTGCTTCTTAAGAGGACTTCATATCCAGTTCTCATCAAAGACATGGGTATAACTGACAAGAGAAAGGTGAAGAGGAGAGGGTCATTTGATGGACGAGACCATTAGCAGAACTACTAAAAGCTGTTGCCTTTTATCCAAGTTTTCGGTAAGCATTAACATTCCAGGGCTAACACAGCAGCTGTCGGTGAGCAAACTTAAATTCTGCCTCCTGGCTGTGACAGAGGTTTGGACACATGTTACATTGACACCAGTGTCCCCAGACACCTTCACTGAGGACTTAGTCGGTCCCATTTTCCTAAGTGGGAAGCTGAAGAATCAGCTGTGGGCAGATGCAAAGAACCTTATTTCCTTAAGGATGGAATTTACCAGACTGATTCCTCCCTCCTGGCTCCAAGCGCCACCAAGATGCTGCTTCCGGAGCCCACGAGAGAAAAAGAAAGCCTCTTCACTGATGAAGGAGGAAAACATTCCCCTTGGGGAACACACCCAAAACAGGGCTTTTCTTATATTATAATAGCCTGACCTTCCCAAGAGGGCGGGCTATTTTCTCAGCTCCTCACAGAAACAACGGCTTATGGCTCTCTCTCGGGGAAACTGAGGTACAACACAGGGGGAGCCCTCAAATTATGAAAAATGTTGTTAGGAGGATGGATGGGAAAGGTGGTATCTTTGGAGCAACAGAATCATATTTTTTTCCGGTATATTCTGAAAAATAATTCTATTGATACCCACAGTTTTTAGTACCCAAAAATGGATTTAGCCCTATATATTACATAAGTATATGTATATGCAATGTAATAAAATGCCTATAAACGTACTGAAAAACTTCAAATGGAATTTGGCGACTTGAGAATTTTCAGAAATTTCCTTGCAGCCCAGTCACGTCAAGAGCCGGGGGTTCGAATTCCCTCGCCACTTCCGGCTTCACACCCTCCCACCACACGCACAGTTAAGCTCTGGTATCGCGGAGCTGACGAGAAACGCCTGCCTCTCTCACAAACTCCAAACGTACACTCACCGGCCAGGGCCCCTCACCATCTCCAGGCTGGTCCCAACCCTGGCGGAATCACTTCCAGCCTTTCCTTCCCTGGTGGTGCACCCCTCCCATGATGCCATGGGGCGCACCCCTCCCATGATGCCCCGGGGCGCACCCCTCCCATGATGCCCCGGGGTGCAGCCCTCCCACGATGCCCCAGAGCACACTCCTCCCATAATGCCCCGGGGTGCACCCCTCCCATGATGCCCCGGGGCGCAACGGAAGCAACTCCTCACCTCTCTGGGAAATTGAAACCGCCTTTCTTCTCGGTAGTTACCGGGTGTTTCCTTGGAAGTCGACGGCTGCTGAGTTTTTCACGTGTTTTCAATACTGTGATCCACCCACCCTCCCCGAACTAGATGGTAAGCTGTTTGAGAGAACCAACTTCTAATCCCCAATGCCTGTAACGGTGTCTTTATAAGCCATTTGCTAAATGAAAACCAGCTAAACTTTTTGTTTGACAGAGTGAAGCAAAGCTGAGTAGAAAAACAGCAGATAACAGAGCCAACGCTCAGCAGAGAATATGGAAGAATAGTGTTACCTTTATAATAACAGCTGACATTTAAAACCCTAAATCCTTACCTTAGTTTGCAAGGCTCTAAGCATCTGGCCCCTAGCCGCTTCTGCCACTTCATTCCTTGCTACTGTATCCCTGGCTCCTTTCATCCCTGCCCTACTGGCCTTTATTCTGTTCCTCTGCAGGCAAGTTCCCCTCCCAGAGCCTTTGCATTTGTTTCCTCTGCCTGGAATACTGTGCCCCGTTGATATTCTCCTGGCTTGCTCTTCCTCTAAGTGCTCAAATACCATCTCTTTAGAGAAACTTATCCTGATTGATCCATTTCAAACCCACACAGCCACTGTTTCTTTATCCTAATTTTCCTTTCCTTCAGAGAATTTATCACTAATTGACATTTGATATCTGTTTGTTTGTTGTCTGTCCCCACATACACACACACTAGAATAGAGTTTCCATGAGGGCAGAGACTTTGCCTGTTCTGTTCCCTAGTGCTTAAAATCTTCCCAGCATGTAGTAAGCCCTCAATGAATGTTTGATGAATAAACAATTGAATACGTGCATGCTCCCTGTTACCGGCTCTGTGCATTACAGCTTCAAAATTAGCAATTCCATATGTGAATTTCATCACCATCCTGGTTTTGTGAGAGATCTCAAGCTGGTTCCATCTAGCCCCATCTTGGTCAAGTTTGAGGATTTTGCCATCACACCCCCACCGCCTTTTGGGTAGGGTGATAAATTTATCTGGGTTTGCCCAGGATTGTCCTGATTTTAAAACTGAAGTCTCAGGAATCTCTTCAATTCCAAGCAAATTAGGAAGGTTGGTCACCCTGCTTTGAGGTATCTAGGCTCCATCTTCCTCGTCTTGTTTTATTGTTGTGAGTGTGTGGAATGAGGGGGTGGGGGTGGGGGGTGGTGATGACTTAAAGAGTGTTCTGGGCCATCTGGAGAGGAAATTGGCTATATGTAGTGGGTAGAATGGGAGGGCTGGATGGCCAGTAGTGAGGCTGTGGTCAGCTGATGGGCCTTACCAAACAGCAACAAAAAAAGAGATGAAAGAACAATAGAAGATGCTGTCCTGGCTTCCAGAGCCCTCTGGCACAGGCAATGGTTGGTACATTCTCTAGAGAAAGCTCCTGGATTCTACGTCTCAGGCTCTGCTGTTGACATGGCCTCACCCACTCCATGTCACTTTCAAAAAGTAGCCTATCATGCATTTATTAACTCAGTTGTCACAAGAACCCCATGAGTTAGGTATTGTTATTATCCCCATTTTACAGATGAAGAAACTGAGGCTCAGAAAAGTAGAATAAGTTGCGCAAATTCAAATAGTTTAAATAGTGAAGTCAGGATTTGAACCTCAGTATTCTGACTCTCAAAGTCCACTCTTAGTCACTACATTATCACGCAGCTCTTAACAATGTAAATATACATTTGGGCTATGCCTAGCCAAGGGCATAAAATCTTTTTTTTTTTTTTTTTAGGCTACGTTGTTTCATGCCCCAACAGTTGAAATTAAAAGTAATTGATCACGCGTTTCTTAGTTCTAATGAGGCTTTAAGCACTGAAGAAACCAATAAAAAAAATACAACTACTAGACAAAAAAGGGCAAATGACATAGACCCTAAGTCTCACAGGCATCAGTCAAGATTATGAGGCCAGATAAGAAAGTCTCCAGTTTACTGGACAGACCTAACTGGTAGAATTTCTTCTCTGAACACAATGTTCCCAGGCCATGCACACACTCTCTCCATGATATTTTCAAAGAAGGATGCTTCATTTGCATGTAATTCTGAGAAGCATGTATAATTCTGAGAGCGTTAGTGTCTTAACAGGATCTTGCAAAGCCAGAAACAGCTGTCTTGTAGTGAAAACACAAACTGGACTTGGATTCAAACCAGACTTGTTCTAGCTCCCATTCTGCCACTTACTAGCTGTATGACTAAGTCACTTAATCTCGCCAAGCCTCAGTTTTCCAACCTGTAAAACTGATAAATCTATATCCTCACTGATTGAAGGAAAATCAGTTTAAACATTTCTCTGGATAATCCCCCATCAACTTTTTGCTTTGCAAAATTGTAGTGTAGAAATGCCAGCAGTATGGAAGTTTATGTATTGTACTTGAAAGAGTTCTGAACTAGTGCTCTTGGATCTGAGAGTAGAATGGGAAGGGGGTCTGTCTAATTAATTAGCATTAATTAGGTAACCTGTCCAGAACCTCAGTTTCTGATTCTGTAACATCAGGGTTAGATTAGGTAATATTCAAGGTTCCCCTCTAGTTCTGGATCTAATATTCTCACTCAATATTTTTAATTAGGCGATTAAATATAAATTTGTATCATTCACTAATATACCTGTCCTGTGATTTTGCCCAAAAATTTCTGTTTCTGGCTGGGGAACTTCTTGCTGCTTTTGGAAATTTCATCTGTTACATAGCTCTTAGATAGTTGTAACGGGTAAGGGATAATCCTCCTATCAGCACAATTAACTGCCCTTTCTTCTCAAGTAGCCCTCTGCAGAATGAGCTTGATTACACTTGTTTCCTGGGCCTCTCTATTTGGCCCTGCTGCTGCTTTCTCCATCCAAATCTGCATTTCCTCTGAATGCACCTTATATAGTGATTGGTGGAGAGATTTGTTCCCAGGGAAATCAGGAAAACTTGTTCCTCCTCCTTAACACCTGCTCACTCCTTAATCCTTGCCTTCAAAGCTTCCACCCCCACCATCCTGCTGACATTAATGTCAGGATCACCTCTCTGACTGACCCAATGCCCTTTTCATGGTCCTCCTTTTCTCCATCTTCTCTGTAGAGCTTTTTACTATATCCTCTCTCTTGAAAATACCACCCTCTCGAAAATACCACCTCCCTTGACTTCTTCTGACACTAATAATGAAGTTCCCATCACTTTAGAGTTGACAAAATGATTTTGTAACAAGACTGGAGAAAACCCTCATTGACAGAACTCCTCTCAGGGTTGGGAGAGATGGAATGATGGTGTGGGGTGTGAGCTGGGGACTACAGGGCATAGTGGTGGGATAAAGATGAAGCTCCCAAAGGGAGTATGTGAGTAAAAATAGGTGATCACCAAACTTTCTAAGGATAAAAGTGGTGTTCTTTACTTGAGGACTTTTATTTTGTTGTGTAACCAGATGAGTAGGCATGCAGGTCAATGGCAGAGCTAAAACGCCCCATGTAACAGAGGAACAAATGAGTACCCATAGGGGTCGGGCAGACACCTCAGGGGAAGAAAGGAAATCAACCACCTGCATCAGTGTGAAGGAAAATGGACTTCGTGGAAGTCATTGCTGATGGAAACTGAATACTTTAGGGGATGTAATATAATCCTCTTCTAGTCTGCTCTACAAAATCTTCAGTAAAGCCTGCATTGCTCACTTATGTTTTTTGTGCTAGTGGATTATTTGCCAAGGTCTGTGTCAAGGTTGATACAGATTGAAGCATACTGTTTGGCACTGGCTGGAAAGAGACTGCCTGCGGAGACAGCCACATCTTGACAGTATCTCATTTGATCCCCACACTATCCTCATGACTTGGGCAGAAACAGAATTATGTTTCTGATTTTGCAGTGGAAGGAGAAAACATCACAGCTGCGAAGAGAGGTGATGGGACTTGCCATTTATGGCAGTAAATGACAGAAGTAAAATATGGATCCACGTGGCTCTTTTGACTCCAGCAAGATCTCACTCAGGTATTTGTTTACCTGAAGAATAACCTTTTTTTTTCCCACTCTTTTTCTCTTCATTTCCGCCTCTCACCTCCTCAACATGCAGCCTTTCTCTGAGAACCCAGCTTCCTTAATAAGTTTAACTATCAACTGCATACAGGTGACACCCTCATACTCACAGACCTACATCTTCAGCCTTAATGTCTCCTGTATGTAAACTTTGAATCCTTATCTCTACCTACTTAGCTGGATATCACCATCATCTCAATCTCAATCTGTCCAAAATCGAAATTCCTATTCCCCCCCTTCACTATTTCTCCTGGGCAGGTATCATGCCCCTAGATTTCTAGGCTGCAATGAGGGCTGGATGAAAGGTAGGATCCTCTGATTCCTTTTTCCTCCTCAAACTCGGCATCATCAAAGTCTTGTGGATCCTGCCTTCAGGGTATCCCTTGGGTTTTCTCTTTCCTTTTACATCTCATTTCTGTACTGCTTAATCAAGGCCCTCTTCATTTTACACCATGAATATTTTTATATTCAATGCAAATAGATATTACTTGCATGTTTAATATTATGTTGAGAGGATTGTAATATATTAATGTGGGATAGGGCCTCGAAAAATAAGTCTAGAGGACTTCCCAGTGGTCCACTGTGTAAGACTCCGCGCTCCCAATGCAGGGGGCCCGGGGTCGATCCCTGGTCGGGGAACTAGATCCCACGTGCATGCCACAACTAAAGATCCCACATGCCACAAAGAGGATCTCACATGCTGCAACTAAGACCTGGAGCAGCCTAAATAAATAAATAAATGTTAAAAATAATAACAATAAGTCTAGAGCTCAGAGAGGTCTTAAATGAGCTAAACATATTCCTTTCACCTCCTGGGGTTCTCTTTTTGCCAGGCCTAAATGGGACAGTGAGGCAGACAACTTCAAGCCCACACAATACTCTTCTTGAACCTACGGGATGGATCCGGAGATACCAGGGGACAATCACTGGGAAAGCCAGCCCTCTGGTGCTATGGAGAATTTTAACACACATCTGAATTTATAGGGTCATCCAGGGGTTAATTCTAACTGCCCACCTACTCCCATAAATCATATCAGAGCCTCTATAATCATCTTGGCAAGTTGTACACCAAGATTTTCTAAATAGTTGCTAAGTGGTTCTAGGACCTCAGGTTCTCCCTGTCCATTATATCCTACCATCAGTTCTATACTAATCTTCAGATATATCTGTGTGTCTACACACACACACACACACACACGTTCACTTTTCTGCTTAAAACCTTGAAAGGTTCCCCAATGATCTCAGAATAATGTCCTGACTCCTTCCATGGGCATTGGGAGCCCATCACAGACAAGCCCAGCCCACTTCTCCAGCCTCACCTCCGTGTTACCCCCAACCCTTCCATCCAGGCTTGCCCATTCCACCTTCCTGAAACACACCCTGGGAAGTCTTGTTTCTAGCCACAATCCCTACGTTCCCTAAGCCTGGAACCTCCTCCCTGTACTCTTAAAATCTGCCTCCTTTAAGAGAGAGTAGAGGATAGAGGAAAAGACGAGGCTTTGGAATCAGCAACCTGGGATTCCAATTCTGGCTCCATTGCCTACTAGCTGTGGGGCCTTTTGGTCAATCACATAACTCCCTTACGCCTCAGTTCCCCATATGGACAATGGGAATAATAAGAATATAAACAGTATAACCCCCTAAGGCTTGCAGAGAAAAATAAACATAATAAAATATACAAAAGTGCTATGTAAACTGGAAAGAACTACAAAAAGCATTATTATTATTATTTTTTATTATTATTATTATCTCCACAGTCACCATCCCCTTCAGATCTCTTCTCTCCTCCAAAGCAGTATCATTATCATTAATAACAATTCGAGAATATTTTACATACACAACATACCTTACGGGTTTTAAATACCTTGTCCATACATCTAGTCCACTGTGCCTCACTCATCTTGGCACTTAACCTTGGAAAAGTAATTTATCTTTTCGTGTCTATGTACTCTCTTCCCATTCCATTATCACCTCCTTTGGAGCAATGTCCCTATTTCATATCTCCTTTCCCCATTGCCAGCACTCAAAAGTGATGGGCTTGCACAAGTGAAAGGTTATAGGCATTGGTTCTAGAGCCAGAGAGGATTTGAATCCCATTTCTGCCACTTACTAGTTGTGTGGCCTTAGGCAGTTTATTTAAACTCTCAGTGGCCCAAATTTCTTCAGCCATAAAATGGGAATGATGTTAGCACCTACTCCACACAATTATTATGATGCTTAAGTGAGCCAATATGGATAAAGCCTGGCACGTAGTGAGTTCTTAATAAATATAAACTATTACTATTAAGTGAGACTGAGTCTGATTCCATTCTTTTCTGCCTTATCACTTCAGCCCTCTTTCAACACAGATTCCCCATGAATCGTCCTTATTCATTTATACACAGGAACAAAATCTACTGAGCATCTGTTACATACAAAAGACTGTCCCTTGGATAAAAGCAGCTGTGTTTATGCCTGATCACTGTCTGTTGCTTTCTCCTGGGCCAAATGGTACTAAGAATGAGACGAGTTCTCTGTGGATTGCAGCCTTCAGCCTTCTCCTCTTGTTTTCTCAAGCAGGGAGTAAGATGGTGTTCCAACATCAGATCACCAGGTACAAAAAAGTTCTTCATATTTTTTTACTGAAAGGCTTCTCAGGCCCATTAACACGCTAGTATTTATGGTGAATCTCCAACAACAGGGAATAGAGTTGGCCACGTTTCTTGAACTCATTTAGCCACGGGACCTTTTATTTCACAGTTTCTCTCAGAATCAGCATTCTGTCAAATCTACTTTGGAAAATGCTCCGTGGAAGTCCTATTCCTATCTGTTTCTCCTTTGTCCACAATTTCATTTTGACTAATGCAAACTGTCCTTGGAAATGCCTCACCTACATGAGACTACCCACTGGAAGACTAGAGAATCTTTTTTTCTTTTTAATTGAAGTATAGTTGATTTACAATATTGTGTTAGTTTCAGGTGTACGGAAAAGTGACTCAGTTTTATTGTTTTCAGATTATATTCCATTATAGGTTATTACAAAATATTGAGTATAATTCAGTACACATTGATCATATACAACATAAACAAGTCAGGCTGTATTGCTGTAAATGGCTCTAACTACTAAAATGTATGGTAATTCCCACATAGTCAAACATTACTTATGTTTCAGCCAAAAAACAACCCCGAGCAACCATAAGAGTTGTCACAAAGACCATGTATTTTCATTAGAACTTCTAGAACTTCCCATGGAACTTATGACTCCTTTTTTTTTGTTTGTTTTTTCCTTTAGCTTGCTCATCTGTTTCCCATTCTATAGCAGTTTAGAAAAAGGAAGATTGGGCTCACAGAGGCAAACACACTAACCACTCGTTCATTGTGGCATTATTTAGAATAGCCAAGACATGGAAACGATCTAAGTGTCCACTGATGGATAAATGGATAAAGAAAAGGTCATACATAATGGAATATTATTCAGCCATAGAAGAGAATGAAATCTTGCCATTGGCAACAGTGGACCTTGAGGGCGTTATGCTATGTGAAATAAGTCAGACACAGAAAGACAGATCCTGTATAATCTCACGTACATGTGGAATCTTAAAAAAACAAACTCATAGCAACAGAGATCAGATCTGTGGCTGCCAGAGGTGGCGGGTGAGAGGTGGGAGAACTGGGTGAAAGGGGTTAAAAGGTACAAACTTCCAATTATGACATAAATAAGTTCCGTGGTTTTTAAGTACAGCATGGTAACTATAGTTAATTACACTGTGTTGTATATTTGAAAGTTGCTAAGAGAGTAGAGCTTAAAAGCTCTCATCACAAGGGCTTCCCTTGTGGCGCAGTGGTTGAGAGTCTGCCTGCCAATGCAGGGGACACGGGTTCGAGCCCTTGTCTGGGAGGATCCCACATGCCACGGAGCAACTGGGCCCGTGAGCCACAACTCCTGAGCCTGCGCGTCTGGAGCCTTTGCTCCGCAACAAGAGAGGCCGCGATAATAAGAGGCCCGCGTGCCGTGATGAAGAGTGGCCCCCACTTGCCGCAACTAGAGAAAGCCCTCGCACAGAAACGAAGACCCAACACAGCCATAAAAAAAAAATGTCGTCACAAGAAAAAGAAAGTGTAAGTGAAGGGATAGATGTTAAGTAGACCTAATGCTGTGATCATTTTGCAATATATACATATATCAAATCATTATGTTGTACACCTTAAACATATACAGTGTTATATGTCAGTTACATCTCAATAAAACTGGTGGGGAAGGTGGGTAGGAAAGGCCACCGCTGTGTCCTCAGGACTCACTGGACACACCCTCTTGTGTCTGTCTCCAGGCAACGCCGGGGTGAGCAAGAAGGGCGGGAAGAAGAAGGGCTCCTCTTTCCAGACCGTGTCCGCTGTGTTCAGGGTTTGTTTTTTGGCAACTTCCACATTCGGTTGCATTTCTGCCCAGTGCAACGGCGTTTGCTAAGGTTAATGTGTTTCTTCTGGTTTGTGTCTCAGGAAAATTTAAACAAATTGATGGCCAATTTAAGGAGCACTCATCCTCACTTTGTGTGATGTCTGATTCCCAATGAGACCAAGACTCCTGGTGAGTAAGAATCCATCAGAACAGGACTCCCTGAAACGTATGCAAAATTCTGTGGGTGTGGGTGTGGGTGCACACGTGAGTATGTACATGTGTCTGTGTGCACGTGCATGTGTGTTTCCCTGAGGATAGGCTCATGATAGCCTTTATCACTTCTCAGTCTATGAAATAGGGCTGCCAAATTTAGCAAATTAAAACCACGAGAAGCCCCATTAAATTCGAATTTCAGATGAGACAATGAAAAACTTCTTAGTATAAATATGACCCATGCAATATTTGAGATATACTTATACTAAAAAAAAAAAGGATTTACTGTTTCTCTGAAATTCAAATTCAACTGGGCATCCTGGGCATATTTTATCTGGCATCCCTACTATGAAATTATATCCAAAATATTATGTACATATATAGGTACATTAAATCCATACCTTTCATAAACTTCTTAAAAACCTTTCCCCCCAAAGTGAAGAGCCACTATATTTGGCAAATAATCAGCTTAGGTGTTCCATAATAAAAACAGCATCAATAACAACTGTTTTCTGAGCCTAATGCAGTCCCATTATTATGTTATCTCTACTGTTTAAAACACTTCACTGCAAGATAAGCATAATCATCTCCATTTTATAAATGAGAATGCTGAGAGTCAGAGACCAGGTATATAGACATAGAACACCATGTGGTACAGTAGACGTTTAACCATCACCAATCCTGGATTCACAAATATGGCTCAGTTTCAGGGCCATTTGTCACAAAGGAAAGAACAAACCATCACACAGACTGGCTATGAGGCAGCTCTCTCACCAGCCAAGCTGTTGAATCCCAAAGGCTGGGCTTCTGGCATCAAGGTCCTGCTTCAGCAATGTTACAGGAGAGCAGAGGAATTAGATGATCAAGGAAAAGATCCCAGCTCCACCTATTACTGCCCAAGGGACGGCAGCTGAGTCCTTTAGCTTTCTGGTCTATAAAAGGAGGATTAAAATGGTATTTTCTTTATGCATTCACTTGGTTATTAATTCATTTATTTATTGAGTGAGCGCTTATAAAGTGTTGACTCATTTTGTAAATATTAACTCATTTAACCCACCTTAGAGGGCTGTTGTGAGAATTAAATAAGCCAGTACACGTAAAGCATTTGAAACAGGTCCCATCACAAGAACAAAAAAATTGTAACTATGTATGCTGACGGAGGTTAACCAGACTTATTGTGGTGATCATCTCAAAATATATACAAACATCGAATCAATATGTTGTACACCTGAAACTAGTAAAATGTTATATGCCAATTACACCTAATTTTTTTCACACACACACACTGTATTTTATTTTTACAAGAGATAAATAGACTGACACCAAGCATCGTACATGGATGACCACAACAAAAGCAACAATGATTGCAATTACCAAACATGAAACACACTCATACTATGTCATAATATTGACATTCAGTCCAGTAATCCTCCACTGTAACAGCTCCTTTACTTTGCAGTGAAAATTGATTTGTATATTCTCTGCCTCTGAGTCCTTGTGGGATTTTTTTTTTAATTCAGACAGAAAGTCACAAAAATTATACTCAGCCTCATCAGTTCACTCAGTCCCATGTAATTAATTGTTTTGTTCATCTTGATCTTTTGTTAGCACTTTTATGAGTTCATCAGTTTTTCATTAGAGTTCTGAAAATGCTTATTCATTCAGTTCAGCTGTACAGTTAGTTACCAGAAACCTGTACTTGTCAGAGTCTTTTCCATGAATTTCTTGAAGATGAAACCCTTTTATAGGAACATATTTGCAAAAGCATCAGAGTACACCCAGAACTGTCTGTAAATGACAAAAGACTTAAAAATGACCACAGTTAAAGATCTGATGAAAGTTCATAATAATGCAGTTGACAAGAAAATTAGTTATTTCTGAGATATACATTTTAAAGTAATAACTAGGATTATGACTTATAACATTATACCAGAACATATAAGATTTTTAGAAATTTCATGTAATGTCTGAAACATTTATATTAACATATTTCCATACAAATAACCCAATGAAAGTTTAGTATTAGTTGTTTTGTTTGTTTGTTTGTTTTATACTGCAGGTTCTTATTAGGCATCCATTTTATACACATCAGTGTATACATGTCAATCGCAATCGCCCAATTCAGCACACCACCATCCCCACCCCACCGCAGTTTTCCCCCCTTGGTGTCTATATGTCCGTTCTCTACATCTGTGTCTCAACTTCTGCCCTGCAAACCGGCTCATCTGTACCATTTTTCTAGGTTCCACATACATGCGTTAATATACGATATTTGTTTTTCTCTTTTTGACTTACTTCACTCTGTATGACAGTCTCTAGATCCATCCACGTCTCAACCAATGACTCAATTTCGGTCCTTTTTATGGCTGAGTAGTATTCCATTGTATATATGTACCACACTTCTTTATCCATTCGTCTGTTGATGGGCATTTAGGTTGCTTCCATGACCTGGCTATTGTAAATAGTGCTGCAGTGAACATTCGGGTGCATGTGTCTTTTTGAATTACGGTTTTCTCTGGGTATATGCCCAGTAGTGGGATTGCTGGGTCATATGGTAATTCTAATTTTAGTTTTTTAAGGAACCTCCATATTGTTCTCCATAGTGGCTGTATCAATTTACATTCCCACCAACAGTGCAAGAGGGTTCCCTTTTCTCCACACCCTCTCCAGCATTTGTTGTTTGTAGATTTTCTGATGATGCCCATTCTAACTGGTGTGAGGTGATACCTCATTGTAGTTTTCATTTGCATTTCCCTAATAATTAGTGATGTTGAGCATCTTTTCATGTGCTTCGTGGCCGTCTGTATGTCTTCTTTGGAGAAATGTCTATTTAGGTCTTCTGCCCATTTTTGGATTGGGGTGTTTGTTTCTTTAATATTAAGCTGAATGAGCTGTTTATATATTTTGGAGATTAATCCTTTGTCCGTTGATTCGTTTGCAAATATTTTCTCCCATTCTGGGGGTTGTCTTTTCATCTTGTTTATGGTTTCCTTTGCTGTGCAAAAGCTTTGAAGTTTCATTAGGTCCCATTTGTTTATTTTTGTTTTTATTTCCATTACTCTAGGAGGTGGATCAAAAAAGATCTTGCTGTGATTTATGTCAAAGAGTGTTCTTCCTGTGTTTTCCTCTAAGAGTTTTATAGTGTCCATTCTCACATTTAGGTCTCTAATCCATTTTGAGTTTAGTTTTGTGTATGGTGTGAGGGAGTATTCTAATTTCATTCTTTTACATGTAGCTTTCCAGTTTTCCCAGCACCACTTATTGAAGAGACTGTCTTTTCTCCATTGTATATCTTGGCCTCCTTTGTCATAGATTAGTTGACCATAGGTGTGTGGGTTTATCTCTGGGTTTTCTATCTTGTTCCATTGATCTATGTTTCTGTTTTTGTGCCAGTACCATACGGTCTTGATTACTGTAGCTTTGTAGTATAATCTGAAGTCAGGGAGTCTGATTCCTCCAGCTCCGTTTTTTCCCCTCAAGACTGCTTTGGCTATTACAGGTATGTGACATTCCCCATCTCTCCCCCCATCACAGGTGAGTGACAGCTCCCAACTCTCTCCCCATCACAGGTATGAGACAGCCCCCAGCTGTCTCCGCATCACAGGTATGTGACAGCCAGCAGCTGTCTGCGCAGCACAGGAATGTGACAACCACCAGTAGTTTCTGCATCAAAGGTATGTGACAGACCCAGCTCTCTCCCCATCACAGGTGTTTGACGGTCCCCATTTGGCTCCCCATCAGAGGTGTGTGACAGCCACCAGCTCTCTCCCCATGAGAGGTGAGTGACAGCCCACAGCTCTCTACTCATCAGAGGTGTCCGAAGCCCCCAGCTCTCTCCCAATCACAGGTGAGAGACAGTCCCCAACTCTCTCCCCATCACAGGTATGTGAGAGCTCCCAGCTGTCTCCACATCACAGGTATGTGTGACCCCCAGCTCTCTCCCCATCACAGGTGTTTGACAGTCCCCATCTCTCCCTCCATCACAGGTATGGGACAGTCCCCTTCTCTCTACCCATAACAGGTGTGTGAGAGCCCCCAGCTCTCTCCTTATCAAAGGGGAGTCACAGCCTCCAGCTCTCTCCCCATCTGAGGTATATGACAGACCCCAGCTGTCTCTGCATCACAGGTGAACGAAAGCCCTCAACACTCTCCCGATCACAGGTATATGACAGCCCCAAGCTGTCTCTGCATCAAAGGTATGTTACAGCCCACAACTCTCCCCCCATCACAGGTGTTTGACCGTGCCCATCTCTCTCCCCATCACAGGTGTGTGACGGCAGCCAGCTCTCTCCCCATCACAGGTGCATGAGAGCCCCAAGTTCTCTACTCATCAAAGGTGTGTGAAGCCCCCTGCTCTCTCCCCATCACAGTTGAGTGTAAAAAACCAACTCTCTCCCCATCACAGGTATGTAACACACAACAGCAGTCTCCACATCACAGGTATGTGACAGCCACCAGTATTTTCCCCATCAAAGGTATGTGACAGCCCCCGGCTCTATCCCCATCACACGTGTTTGACGGTCCCGATCTCTCTCCCCATCACAGGTGTGTGACAGCCACCAACTCTCTCCCCATCACAGGTACGTGACAGCCCCCAGCTGTCTCCACATCTCAGGTATATGACAGGCATTAGCTGTATCCACATCACAGGTATGTGTGAGCCTCCAACTCTTTCCCCATCACAGGTGAGTGACAGCCCCCATCTCTCTACCCTTCATAGGTGTGTGAAGCCCCCAGCTCTCTCCTCATCACAGGTGAGGGACAGCCCCAAACTCTCTCCCCATCACAGGTATGTGAAAGCCCCCAGCTCTCTCCCCATCACAGGTGTGTGACAGCCTCCAGCTGTCTCAGCATTACAGGTATGTGAAAGTCTCCATCTCTCCCACCATCACAGGTGTGTGAGAGCCCCCAGATCTCTCCCCATCACAGGTGAGTTACAGCCCACATCTCTCTCCCCATCTCAGGTATGTGACAGCCTACAGCTCACTCCCCATCACAGGTGCCCAACAGCCCACAACTCTTTCCACATCACACGTATGTGACAGCCTCCAGCTGTTTCCGCATCGCACATATGTGACAGCCAGCAGCTGTCTCCTCATCACAGGTGCCTGATAGCCCCCAACTCTCTCCCCATCACAGCTAAGTGACAGCCCCCAGGTCTCCACACATCACAGGGATTTGACAGTCCCCATCTCCTTCCCATTTACAGGTGTGGGACAGCACCCAGCTCTCTCCCCATTACTGGTGTGTGAGAGCCCCCAGCTCTCTCCCCATCACAGGTGTGTGACAGTCCTCATCTCCCTCCCCATCACAGGAGAGTCACAGCCCCCAGCACTCTCACCGTCACAGGTATGTGACAGCCCCCAGCTTTCTGCACATCACAGGTATGTAACAGCCATCAGCTCTCTCCCCATCACAGGTGTGTTAAAGCCCCTAAGTCTCTCCCCATCACTGGTGAGTGGCAGCCACCAACGCTCCCCCCATCACAGGTATTTGACAGCCCCGGGCTGTCTCCATATCACAGGTATGTGACAGCGCCAAGCTCTCTCCCCATCAGACGTGTGTGACCGTCCCAAGCTGTCTCCATATAACAGGTGCGTGAAAGCCCCCAGCTCTCTCCCCTTCACAAGTGGATGACATGCCCCAGCTCTCTCCCCATCACAGGTGATTGACAGCCCCCACCTCTCTCCCCATCAAAGGTGAGTGACAGCCTCAAGCTCTCTCCACATCACTTTTGTGTGACAGCCCCCAGCACTCTCCCCATCACAGGCATGAGACAGCACCCAGCTGTCTCCCAATCACAGGTTTGTGAGAGCCCCCAACTTTCTCCGCATTACAGGTGCCTGACAGCCCCCAACTCTGTCCCGATAACAGGTATTTGACAGCCCCCAGCTGTCTCCGCATCACAGGTGCCTGACAGCCCCCAACTCTCTCCTCATCACAGGTATGTGAGAGACCCCAGTATCTCCACATCAAAGGTATGTAAGAGCCACTAGTTGTCTCCGCATCACAGGTATGAGTGAGCCCCAGCTCTCTCCCAATCACAGGTGTGTGACAGCCCAAAGCACTCTCCCCATCACAGGGGTTTGACAGTCCCCATCTCTCTCCCCATTACTGGTGTGTGAAAGCCTCCAGGTCTCTCGCCATCCAATGTGAGTGATAGCCTCCAACTCTATCCACATCACAGGTATATGAAAGACCCCATTGTGTCCACATCACAGGTATGTGACAACCACTACCTAGCTCCCCATTACAGGTGTTTGACAGTTCCCATCGCTCTCACCATCAGAGGTGCGCGACAGCCCCCAGCTCTCTCCCCATCACAGGTCAGTGACAGCCCACTGCCTTCTCCCCATCACAGTTATGTGTCAGACCCCAACAGTCTCCACATGACAAGTATCTGAAAGACACCAGCTGTCTCCCCATCACAGGTGTTTGAGTGTCCCCATATCTCTCCCCATCACAGATGTGTGACAGCACCCATGTCTCTCCCCATCACTGTTGCGTGACAGCCCCCAACTCTACCCCCATCACAGGTATGTGACAGCCCCCAGCAGTCTCCACATCACAGGTATGTGACAACGCCAAGCTCTTTCCCCATAACAGGTGTGTGACCGTCCCCAGCTGTCTCCATATCACAGGTGAGTGACAGCCCCCAGCTCTCTCCCTTTCGCAGGTGGGTGACAGACCCCAGCTCGCTCTCCATCACAGGTGATTGACAGACCCCAGCTCTCTCCCCATCACCAGTGAGTGACAGCCCCCAGCTCTCTCCCCATCACAGGTATGTGACAGCACCCAGCTATCTCAGCATCACAGGTATGTGACTGTTCCCATCTCTTTCCCCATTACAGGTGTGTGAAAACCCCCAGTTCTCTCCCCACCAGAGGTATGTGACAGCCACCAGCTGTCTTTGCCTCACAGGTATGTGACAGCCCCCAACACTCTCCCCAACACAGTTGTATGACTGTCCCCAGGTGTCTCCATATCACAGGTGCTTGACAGCCCCAGCTCCTACCCCATCACAGATATGTAACAGCCCCCATCTCTCTCCCCATCAGAGCTGAGTGACAGCTCCCAGCTATATCCCCATCACAGGTCTGTGACAGCCCCCTTCTCTCTGCCCATCATATATGAGTGACAGCCCCTAGCTCTCTCCCCTTCACTGGTATGTGACAGCCCCCAGCTCTCTCCCCATCACACGTGTTTGACGGTCCCCATGTCTCTCCCCATCACAGGTGTGTGAGAGCCCCCAACTCTCTCCATATCACAGGGATCTGACAGCCCCCAGCTGTCTCCACATCGCAGGTATATGACCGCCACTAGCTGTCTCCGTATCACACATATGTGTGAGCCCCCATCTCTCTCCCCATCTCAGGTGAGTGACAGTCCCCATCTCTCTAACCTTCATAGGTGTGTGAAGACCCAGCTCTCTCCACATCACAGGTGTGTGACAGCCCCCAGCTGTCTCAGCATTACAGGTATGTGAAAGTCCCCATCTCTCCCCCTATCACAGGTGTGTGAGACACTACAGATCTCTCCCCATCACAGGTAAGTGGCAGCCCACCGCTCTCTGCCCATCTCAGGTATGTGACAGCCTACAGCTCTCTCCCCATCACAAGTGTCCGACAACTCCCAACTCTCTCCACATCACAGGTATGTTACAGCTTCCAGCTGTCTCCGCATCACAGGTATGTGACAGTCAGCAGCTGTCTCCTGATCACAGGTGCCTGATAGACCCCAACTCTCTCCCCATCACAGGTAAGTGACAGCCCCCAGGTCTCCACCCATCACAGGTGAATGACAGCCACCATCTCTCTCCCCATTACAGGTGAGTGACAGCCACCTGCTCTCTCCCCATCACAGGTGAGTGACAGACCCTAGCTCTCTCCCCTTCACTGGTATGTGACAGTCCCCAGCTATCTTCACATCACAGGGGCGTGACAGCCACCAGCTCTCTCCCCATCACAGGTATGTGACAGACCATATCTCTCTCCCCATCACAGCTGAGTGACAGCTGCCAGCTATCTCTCCATCACAGGTGAGTGACAGACCCCATCTCTCTCTCCATCACAGGTATGTGACAAACCCAAGCTCTCTCCCCATCACAGGTGGGTGACAGCCCCCATCGCGCTTCCCATTACAGTTCAGTGACAGCCCCTAGCTCTCTCTCGATCACAAGTGTTTGACAGTCCCCATCTCTCTCCCCATCACAGCTGAGTGACAGCTCCCAGCTATCTCCCCATCACAGGTGAGTGACAGAGCCCATCTGTCTCCCCATCACAGGTTAGTGAGAGCCCCGTGCTCTCTCCCCATCACAGGTGAGTGACCGCCCCTAGCTCTCTCCCCTTCACTGGTATGTGACAGACCCCAGCTGTCTCAGCATTACAGATATGTGACAGTCCCAATCTCTCCCCCCTTCACAGGTGTGTGAGAGCCCCCAGCTCTATCCCGATCACAGGTGTGTGACAGCCCACAGCTCTCTCCCCATCTCAGGTATGTGACAGCCCTCAGCTGTCTCCACATCACAGGTATGTGACAGCCAGCAGCTGTCTCCACATCACAGGTATATGACAGCCAGCAGCTGTCTCCGCATCACATGTGCCTGATAGCCACCAACTATCTCCCCATCACAGGTATATGACAGCCCCCAGGTTTTGCCCCATCACAGGTGTTTCACAGTTCCCATCACTTTCCTGATCACAGGTGTGGGACAGCCCCCAATTCTCTCCCCATTACAGGTGAGTGACAGCCCCCATCTCTCTCCCCATCACAGGTGTGTGACAGTCCCCAGCTCTCTTCCCATCACAGGGGAGTGACATCCCCCACCACTCTCCCCATCAAAGGTATGTGGCAGCCCCCAGCTTTCTGCACATCACACCTATGTAACAGCCACCAGTTTTCTCCACATCACAGGTATGTGACAGACCCCAGCTCTCTCGCCATCACAGGTGTGTGACAGCCCCCAGAGCTTTCCCCATCACTGGTGAGTGAAAGCCCCCAACTCTCCCCCGATCACAGGTATGTAACTGCCCACAGCTGTCTCCACATCATAGGTATGTGACAACCCCAAGCTCTCTCCCCATCAGAGGTGTGTGACCGTGCCCAGCTGTTTCTGTATCACAGGTGTGTGAAAGCCCCCAGCTCTCTCCACTTCACAGGTGGGTTAAAACCCCCATCTCTCTCCTCATCACAGGTGATTGACAGATCCATCTCTCTCCCCATCAAAGGTGAGTGACAACCCCAAGCTCTCTCCATATCACTTTTGTGTGACAGCTCCCAGCACTCTCCCCATCACCGGTATGTGACAGCACCCAACTCTCTCCCAGTCACAGGTATGTGAGAGCCCTCAGCTGTCTTCGCATTATAGGTGCCTGAGAGCCCCCATCTCTCTCCCCATCACAGGTATGTTACAAACCCCAGCATCTCCACATCACAGGTATGTGACAGCCCCCAGCTGTCTCCACATCACAGGTGCCTGACAGCCCCCAACATTCTCCCCATCACAGGTATGTGTCAACCCCCTGCTCTCTCCACATCACAGGTATGTGAAAGACACCAGCTGTCTCTGCATCACAGGTATCTGACAGATCCCAAGTCTCTCTGCATCACAGGTGTTTGACAGTCCCCATCTCTCTCCCCATCACAGGTGTGTGAAGACCACAGCTCTCTCCCCATTTCAGGTGAGTAAGAGATCCCAGCTCTCTCCACATCACAGGTATCTGAGAGACCCCAGCTGTCTCCGCATCACAGGAGCCTAACAGCCCCCAACTCTCTGCCCATCACAGGAATGTCACAACCCCCATTGTCTCCACCTCACAGGTATGTGACAACCATTAGCTGTCTCTGCATCATAGGTATGTGTGAGCCCCCAGCTCTCTCCCTATCACAGGTGTGTGACAGCCCCCAGCTCTCTCCCCATCACAGGTGAGTAACAGGTCCCATCTCTCTTCCCATTACAGGTGAGTAAATACCCCCAGCTCTCTCCCCATCACAGGTATGTGACAGCCCCCAGCTTTCTCCGCATCACAGGTATCTGACAGCTCCCAGGTCTCTCCCCATCACAGGTGTTTGACAGTCTCCATCTCATTCCCCATCACAGGTGTGTGACAGACACCAGCTCTATCCCCATTTCAGGTGAGTAAGAAATCCCAGCTCTCTCCCCATCACAGGTATCTGAGAGCCCCCATCTGTCTCCGCATCACAGGAGCCTAACAGCCCCCAACTCTCTACCCATCACAGGTATGTCACAACTCCCATTGTCTCTACATCACAGGTATGTGACATCCCCAAGCTCTCTCTCCATCATAGTTGTTTGATCATCCCCAGCTGTCTCCATATCACAGGTGAGTGACAACGCCCTGCTCTCTCCCCTTCACAGGTGGGTGACAGCCCCTAGCTCGCTCCCCATTATATGTGAGTGACATCCCCCAGCTCTCTCCCGAGCACAGGTAGTTCACAGCCCCCAGGTGTCACCGCATCACAGTTGCCTGACAGACCCCAACTCTCTCCCCATCACAGGTATGTTACAAACCCCAGCATCTCCACATCACAGGTATGTGACAGCCCCCAGCTGTCTCCACATCACAGGTGCCTGACAGCCCCCAACATTCTCCCCATCACAGGTATGTGTCAACCCCCTGCTCTCTCCACATCACAGGTATGTGAAAGACACCAGCTGTCTCTGCATCACAGGTATCTGACAGATCCCAAGTCTCTCTGCATCACAGGTGTTTGACAGTCCCCATCTCTCTCCCCATCACAGGTGTGTGAAGACCACAGCTCTCTCCCCATTTCAGGTGAGTAAGAGATCCCAGCTCTCTCCACATCACAGGTATCTGAGAGACCCCAGCTGTCTCCGCATCACAGGAGCCTAACAGCCCCCAACTCTCTGCCCATCACAGGAATGTCACAACCCCCATTGTCTCCACCTCACAGGTATGTGACAACCATTAGCTGTCTCTGCATCATAGGTATGTGTGAGCCCCCAGCTCTCTCCCTATCACAGGTGTGTGACAGCCCCCAGCTCTCTCCCCATCACAGGTGAGTAACAGGTCCCATCTCTCTTCCCATTACAGGTGAGTAAATACCCCCAGCTCTCTCCCCATCACAGGTATGTGACAGCCCCCAGCTTTCTCCGCATCACAGGTATCTGACAGCTCCCAGGTCTCTCCCCATCACAGGTGTTTGACAGTCTCCATCTCATTCCCCATCACAGGTGTGTGACAGACACCAGCTCTATCCCCATTTCAGGTGAGTAAGAAATCCCAGCTCTCTCCCCATCACAGGTATCTGAGAGCCCCCATCTGTCTCCGCATCACAGGAGCCTAACAGCCCCCAACTCTCTACCCATCACAGGTATGTCACAACTCCCATTGTCTCTACATCACAGGTATGTGACATCCCCAAGCTCTCTCTCCATCATAGTTGTTTGATCATCCCCAGCTGTCTCCATATCACAGGTGAGTGACAACGCCCTGCTCTCTCCCCTTCACAGGTGGGTGACAGCCCCTAGCTCGCTCCCCATTATATGTGAGTGACATCCCCCAGCTCTCTCCCGAGCACAGGTAGTTCACAGCCCCCAGGTGTCACCGCATCACAGTTGCCTGACAGACCCCAACTCTCTCCCCATCACAGGTGTGTGACCGACCCCAGCTATCTCCATATGACAGGTGCGTTACAGCCCCAGCTCTCTCCAATCACAGGTGATGGACATCCCCCATCTCTCTTCCAATCTCAGTTGAGTAACAGTCCTCAGCTCTCTCCCCATCACAGGTATGTGACAGGACCCAGCTGTAACAGCATCACAGGTATATGACAGTCCCCATCTCTCTCCCTATCACAGGTGGGTGACAGTCCCCTTCTCTCTTCATATCCCAGGTGTGTGACAGCACCTAGCTCTCTCACTATCACAGGTAGGTGACAGCCCCCAGCTCTCTCCCCATCACAGGTATGTGACAGCCCCCAGCTGTCTCCGCATCACAGGTGCCTGACAAACCCCAAGTCTCTCCCCATCACAGGTATGTGAGAGCCCCCAGCTGTCGCCACATCACAGGTATGTGACAACGCCACGCTCTCTCCTCATCACAGGTGTGTGACCATCCCCAGCTGTCTACATATCACAGGTGCGTGAAAGCCCCCAGCTCTTTCCCCTTCACAGGTGGGTGACAGCCCCCAGCTCTCGCCCCATCACAGTTGATTCACAGCCCCCATCTCTCTCCAAGTCACACGTATGTGAGAGCCCCAAGATCTCTCCCCATCACAGGTGAGTGATAGGCCCCAGCTTTCTCCCCATCACAGGTATGTGACAGCCCCCAGCTGTCTCCGCATCACAGGTGCCTGACAGCCCCCAACTTTCTCCCCATCACAGGGTTGTATCAACCCCCAGCTGTCTCCACATCACAAGTATGTGAAAGACACCCGCTTTCTCCGCATCGCAGGAATCTGACAGCCTCCAAGTCTCTCCCCATCACAGGTGTTTGACAGTCCCCATCACTTTCCCCATCACAGGTGTGTGACAGACACCAACTCTCTCCCCATTTCAGGTGAGTAAGAGATCCCAGCTCTGTCCCCATCACAGGTGATTGTAAGCCCTCAGCTCTTACCCCATCACAGGTATGTGAAAGCCACTACATGTCTCCGCATCACAAGTATGTGTGAGCCCCAGCTCTCTCCCCAACACAGGTGTTTGACAGTCCCCATCTCTCTGCCCTTCGAGGTGTGTGACAGCCCCCAGCTCTCTCCCCATCACAGGTGAGTGACAGTCCCCATCTCTCCCTATCACAAGTGTGTGACAGTCCCCATCTCTCTCCATATCACAGGTGTGTGACAGCAACCAGCTCTCTCGCTAGCACAAATATGTGACAGCCCCCAGCTCTCTCCCAATCACAGGTAACTGACAGCCCCCAGCTCTCTCCCCATCACAGGTATGTGACAGCCCCCAGCTGTCGCCGCATCACAGGTGCCTGAAAAACCCCAAGTCTCTCCCCATCAAAGGTATGTGAGAGCCCACAGCTGTCGCCACATCACAGGTATGTGACAGCCCCCAGGTCTCTCCCCGTCACAGGTGTTTGACAATCCCCATCTCTTTCCCGATCACAGGTGTATGACAACCCCCAGCTCTCTCCCCATTACAGGTGAGTGACAGCCCCCAGCTCTCTCCCCATCACAGGGGTGTAACAGCCCCCAGGTCTCTCCCCATGACAGGGGAGTGACAGTCCCCAGCTCTCTCCCCATCATAGGTATGTTACAGACCCCAGCTGTCTCCACATCACTGGTTTGAAACAGCCACCAGCTCTCTCCGCATCACAGGTATGTGACACAGCCCAGCTCTCTCCCCATCATAGTTGTTTGACAGTCCCCAGCTCTCTCCCCATCACAGCTGTTTGAAAGACCCCAGCTCTCTCCCCATCACAGGTGAGTGACAGCCCCCAGCTGTCTCCCCATCACAGGTGCCCAACAGCACCCAACTCTCTCCCCATCACAGGTATATGATAGGCCCCAGCTGTCTCCACATCACAGGTATGTGACAGCTCCCAGCTGTCTCCCCATTATAGGTATGTGACAGCCCCCAGCAGTCTCCACATCACATGTACGTGACAACCCCAAGCTCTCTCCCAATCACAGGTGTGTGACCGTCCCCAGGTGTCTCCATATCACAGGTGCGTGACAATTCCCAGCTCTCTCCCCTTCACAGGTGGGTGACAGACCCCAGCTCTCTCCCCATCACAGATGTGTGACAGCCCCCAGCTCTCTCCCCATCACAGGTGAGTGACAGCCCCAAGCTCTCTCCACATCACTTTTGTGTGACAGCCCCCAGCACTCTCCCCATCACAGGTGTTTGACAGTCCCCATCTCTCTCCACAAAACAGGTTTGTGAAAGTACCCAGCTGTCTCCCCATCACAGGTATTTAACAGCCTCCATCTCTCTCCCCATCACAGGTGAGTGACAGCCCACAGCTATCTCCCCATCACAGGTGAGTGACAGCCCCCATCTCTCGCCCCATCACAGGTGAGTCACAGCCCCCAGCTCTCTCCCCATCACAGATGAATGAGAGCCCTTAGCTGTCTCCCTATCACAGGTATGTGACAGCCCCCAACTATCTCCACAACACAGGTATGTGACAGACCCCAGCTCTCTCGCCATCACAGGTGTTTGACAGTCCCCATCTCTCTCCCCATCACAGGTGTGTGACAGCCCACAGCGCTCTCGCCATTACAGGTGTGTGACAGGCCCCAGGTCTCTCCCCATGAAAGGGGAGTGACAGGCCCCAGCTCTCTCCCTTTCATAGTTATGTGACAGCCGCCAGCTGTCTCGGCATCACAGGTGCCTGACAGCCCCCAACTCTCTCCCCATCAGAGGTATGTTACAGCCCCAAGCTGTCTCCACATCACAGGTATGAAACAGCCACCAGCTCTCTCCGCATCACACGTATGTGACAACCCCAAGCTCTCTCCCCATCACAGGTGTGTGACCGTCCCCAGCTGTCTCCATATCACAGGTATATGACAACCCCCAGCTGTCTCCCCATTATAGGTGACAACCCCCAGCTCTCTCCACATAACAGTTATGGGACAACCCCAAGCTCTCTCCCAATCACAGGTGTGTGACCTTCCCCAGCTGCCTCCATATCACAGGTGCGTGACCACTCCCAGCTGTCTTCCCTTCACAGGTGGGTGATATCACCCAGCTCTCTCCCCATCACAGGTGAGTGAGAGACCCCATCTCTCTCCCCATTACAGGTGAGTGACAGCCCCTCGCTCTCTCCCCATCACAGGTGAGTGGCAGCCTCCAGCTCTCTCCCCACCACAGGTATGTGACAGACCCAAGCTATCTCAGCGACACAGGTATGTGACAGTCCCGATCTCTCTCCCCATCACAGGTGTGTGAGAGCCCCCACCTCTCTCCACATCACAGGTGAGAGACAGCCGCCAGCTCTCTCCCCATCACACGTATCTGACAGCCCCCCGCTGTCTCCACATCACAGGAGCCTGACAGAACCCAACTCTCTCCCCATCACTGGTATGTGACAGCCCCTATTGTCTCCAAATCACAGGTATGTGACAACCCCTAACTTTCTCCCCATAACAGTAATGTGACAGCCCCCACCTGTCTCCACATCACAGGTATGTGAGAGCTCCCAGGTCTCACCCCATCACAGGTGTTTGACAATCCCCATCTCCTTCTGCATCACAGGTGTGTGACAGCCCCCAGCTCTCTCACCGTTAAAGGTGAGTAACAGCCCCCAGGTCTCTCCCCATCACATGTGATTTTAAGCCCCCAGCTCTCTCCCCATTACAGGTATGTGACAGCCGCCAGGTGTTTCCACATCATAGGTGCCCGACAGCTCCCAACACTCTCCCCATCAAAGGTATGTGACAGCCCCCAGCTGTCTCCGCATCACAGGTGTGTGAGATTCCCCAGCACTCTCCCCATCACAGGTATGTGACAGCCCCCAGCTCTCTCCGCATCACAGGTGATAGACAGCCCCTATCTCTCCTCCCATCCCAGGTGAGTAACAGCCTCCAGCTCTCTCCCCATCACAGGTATGTGACAGCCCCCAGCTCTCTCCATATCATAGGTGTTTGACAGTCCCCATCTCTCTCCCCATCACAGGTGAATGACGGCCCCCAGCTCTCTCCCCATGATAGGTATGTGACAACCCACAGCTGTCTCCACCTCAGAGGTGCGTGACAGCCCCTAACTATATCTCCGTCACAGGTATGTGACAGCCCCCAACTGTCTCCCCATTATAGGTATGTGACAGTCCCCAGCTGTCTCCACATCACAGGTATGTGACAAGCCAAAAGTCTCTCCCCATCACAGGTATATGACAGGCCCCAGCTGTCTCCACATCACAGGTATATGACAGCCCCCAACTGTCTCCCCATTATAGGTGACAGACCTCAGCTGTCTCCACATAACAGTTATATGACAACCCAAAAGTTTCACCCCATCACAGGTGTTTGACCTTCCCCAGCTGTCTCCATATCACAGGTGTGTCACAACGCCCAGCTCTCTTGCCTTCACAGGTGGGTGACAGCACCCAGCTCTCTCCTCATCCCAGGTGAGTGAGAGCCCCCATCTCTTTCCCCATTACAGGTGAGTGACAGACCCCAGCTCTCTCCCCATCACAGGTAAGTGGCAGCCTCCAGCTCTCTCCCCATCACAGGTATGTGAAAACCCCCAGCTTTCTCAGTGACACAGATATGTGACAGTCCCCATCTCTCTCCCCGTCACAGGTGAATGACAGCCCACAGCTCTCTCCCCATCACAGGTTCGTGGCAGCCACCAGCTGCCTCAGAATTACATGTAGTTGACAGTCTCCATCTTTCTCCCCATTACAGGTGTGTGAAGCACGAAGCTCTCTCCCCATCACAGGTGAGTGACATCACCAAGCTCTCTCCCCATCACATGTGTGAGAAAGCTCCCAGCTCTCTCCCCATCAAAGGTAGCAGCCCACAGCTCTCTCCCAATCACAGGTATGTGACAACCCCTAGATCTCTTCCCATCACAGGTAAGTGCCATCCACCAACTCGCTCCCCATGACATGAATGTGACAGGCCCCAGCTGCCTCAGCATTACAGGTATGTGACCGTTTCCATCTTTCTCCGATCACAGGTGTGTGAAGCCCCCAGCTCTCTCCCCATCACAGGTGAGTGACATGCCACAGCTCGCTCACCATCACAGGTGTGTGACAGACCCCAGCTGTGTCCGCATCACAGGTGCCTGAAAGCCCCCAACTCTCTCCCCATCACAGGTATATGACAGCCACAGTTGTCTCCACATCAAAGGTATGTGACATACCCCAGCTCTCTCCCCATCACAGGTGTTTGACAGTCCCCATCTGTCACGCCATCTCAGGTGTGTGACAGCCCCCAGCTCTCCATCCATCACAGGAGTGTGACCGTCCCCATTTATCTCCATATCACAGCTGCGTGAAAATGCCCAGCTCACTCCCCTTCACAGGTGGGTGACAGCCCCTGCTCTCTCCCCATCACAGGTGAGTGACAACCCCCAGCTCTCTCCCCATCAGAGGTAGTTGACAGCCCCCAGGTGGCACCGCTTTACAGTTGCCTGACAGACCCCAAATCTCTCCCCATCACAGGTATGTGACAGCCCCAAGCTGTCTCCCCATCACAGGTGAGTGACTACCCTCAGCTCTCTCCCAATTACAGGTATATGAGAGCCCCCAGCAATCTCCACATCACAGGTATGTAACAACGCCAAGCTCTCTCCCCATCACAGGTGTGTGACCATCCCCAGTTGTCTCCATATCACAGGTGCGTGAAAGCCCACAGCTCTCTCCCCTTCACAGGTGTGTGACAGCTCCAAGCTCTCTCCTGATCACAGGTGAGTGACAGCCCCCACCTCTTTCCCCATCACAGGTATGTGACAGCCCCCACCTGTCTCCCCATCACAGTTGCCTGACAGCCCCCAACTCTCTCCAAATCACAGGTATGTGACAGCCCCAAGCTGTCTCCACATCACAAGTATGTGACAGCAACTAGCTGTCTCCGCATCACAGGTATGTGAAAGGCCCCATCTCGCTCCCCATCAGAAGTGTTTGACAGTCCCCATCTCTTTCCCCATCACAGGTGAGTGACAGACCCCAACTCTCCCCCCATCACAGGGGAGTGACAGCCCCCAGCTCTCTCCCAATCACAGGTATGTGACAGCCCCCAGCTGTCTCCACATCACAGATGCCTGACAGCCCCCAACCCTATCCCCATAACAGGTGTGTGACAGACCCCAGCTGTCTCCACATCACAGGTATGTGACTGTCTCCATCTCACTCCACATCACAGGTGTGTGACAGACGCCAGCTCTCTACCTATCACAGGTGAGTGACAGCCAACAGCTCTCTACCCATCACAGGTATGTGACAAGCCCCAGCTGTCTCCACATCACAGGTATGTGAAAGCCACCAGCTGTCTCCGCATCAGAGGTATGTGAGAGCCGCCAGCTCTCTCCCCATCAGAGGTTTTTGACAGTTCCCATCTCTCTCCCCATCACAGGTGTGTGACAGCCCCCAGCTCTCTCCCCATCACAGGTGTGTGACATCCCAAGGGTCTCTCCCCATCACAGGTTCCTGAAAGACCCCAACTCTATCCCCATGACATGTATGTGACAGCCCCAAGCTGTCTCCATGTCACAGGTATGTGATAGCCACAAGCGATCTCCGCATCACAGGTATTAGACAGCCCCTACCCCTCTTCTCATCACTGGTGTTTGACAGTCCCCATCTATCTCCCCATCACAGGTGTGTGAAGCCCACAGCTCTCTCCTCATCACAGGTGAGTGACAGCCCCCAACTCTCTCCCCATCACAGGTATGTGACAGCCCCCACCTGTCTCCGCATCACAGGTGCCTGACAAACCCCAACTCTCTCCCCATCACAGGTGTGTGACAGCCCCAGCTGTCTCAGCATTACAAGTATGTGACAATTCCCAGCTCTCTTCCCATCACACGTGTGTGACAGCCCCCAGCTCTCTCCCCATCACAAGTGAGTGACAGCCCCCAGCTATCTACACATCACAAGTATGTGACAGCCCCCAGCTGTCTCCACATCACAATTATGTGAGAGACCCCATTTCTCTTCCCATCACAGGTGTGTGACAGACGCCATCTATCACCCCATCAGAGGTGAGTGACAGCCCCAAGCACTCTCCCCATCACAAGTGTCTGAACACCGCCAGCTCTCTCCACATCACAGGTGTTTGACAGTCCCCAACTCTCTCCCCATCACAGGTATGTGACAGCCACCAGCTGTCTCCACATCACAGGTATGTGACAGCCCCCAGCTCTCTCCCCGTTACAAGTATGTGACAGCCCCCAGCTTTCTCCGCATCACAGGTGCCTGACACCCCCCAACTTTCTCATAATCACAGGTGTGTGACAGCCCCCGTCTGTCTCCATATCACAAGTATGTGACAGCAACTAGCTGACTCCGCATTACAGGTATGTGACAGGCCCCAGCACTCTACCCATCAGAAATGTTTGACAGTCCCCATCTTTTTCCCCATCACAGATGAGTTACAGACCCAAGCTCTCTCTCCATCACAGGTGTCTGACATCCCCCAGTTCTGTCCCCATCACAGGTGAGTGACATCCCCCAGCACTCTCCCCATTACAGGTATGTGACAGCCCCCATCTCTCTCTGCATCACAGGTATGTGACAGCCCCCAGCTGTGTCCACATCACAGATATGTGACAGCCCCCAACTCTCTCCCCATCACAGGTGAGTGACAGTCCCCAAGCTCTCTCCCCATCACAGGTGTGTGACGGCCCACAGCACTCTCCCCATCACAGGTGAGTGACAGTCCCCAAGCTCTCTCCCCATCACAGGTGGGTGACAGCCCACAGCTCTCTCCCCATCACAGGTGAGTGACAGCCCCCAGCTCTCTCCCCATCACAGTTATGTGACATCCGCCAGCTCTCTACCCAACACAGATTGTGAAAGCCCCGAGCTGTCTCCACGTCACAGGTATTTGACAGTCACCACCTCTCTTCCCATCACCCATGATTGACAGTCCCCATCTCTCTCACAATCACAGGTGTCTGAGAGCCCACAGGTCTCTCCCCATCACTGGTGAGTAACAGCACCCAGCTCTCTCCCGTTCACAGGTGTGTGACAACCCCCAGCTTTCTCAGCATTACAAGTACGTGAAAATCCCCATCTCTCGCCCCATCTCAGGTGTGTGACAGCCCCCAGCTCCCTCCCCAACACAGGTGTGTGACAGGCCCCAGCTCTCTCGGCATCACAAGTGAGTGACAGCCGCCAGCTCTCTCCCCTTGACAGGTGAGTGACAGCCACCAGCTGTTTCCCCATCACAGGTATGTGACAGGCCCCAGCTATCTCCACATCACAGGTGTCTGACAGGCCCCAACTCTCTCCCCATCACAGGTATGTGACAGTCCCTAGCTGTCTCCCCATCACAGATGTGTCACAGCCTCCAGCTCTGTCCCCATCACAGGTGAGTGAGAGCCCCCAGCTCTCTCCCCATCACAGATATGTGACAGCCGCCAGCTCTCTACCCAACACAGGTGTGTGACAGACCCCAACTCTGTCCCCATTTCAGGTGAGTAAGAAATCCAAGGTCTCTCCACTTCACAAGTATGTAACAGCAACTACCTGACTCTGCATCACAGGTATGTGACTGCCCCAGCACTCTCCCCATCAGAAGTGTTTGACAGTCTCCATCTATTTCCCCTTCACAAGTGAGTGACAGGCCCAAGCTCCCTTCCCATCACAGGTGTGTGACATCCCCCAGCTCTCTCCCCATCCCCGGTGAGTGACTGCCCCCAGCTCTCTCCCAATCACAGCAGTGTGAGAGCCCCCAGCTGTCTTAGCATTACAAGTAAGTGACCATCCCCATCTCTCTCCCCATCACAGGTGTGTGACAAACCCAAGCTCTCTCCCCATCATAGCTGTGTGACATCCCCCAGCTCTCTCCCCATCACTGGTGAGTTACAGCCCCCAGCTCTCTCCCCATCACACGTATGTGACAGCCACCAGCTGTCTCCTCATCACAGGTATGTGACAACAACCAGCTCTCTCGCCATCATAGGTGTTTTACAGTCCCCATCCCTCTCCCCGTCACAGGTGTGTGACCGTCCCCATCTCTCTCCCCATCACAGGTGTTTGACAGTCCTCATCTCTCTCCCCATCACAGGTGTGTGAAAGTACCCAGCTCTCTCCCCATCACAGGTATGTGACTTCCCCCATCTCTCTCCCCATCACAGGTGAGTGGCAGACCCCAACTCTCTCCCCATCACAGGTATGTTACAGCCGCCACCTGTCTCCACATCACAAGTATGTGACAACCACCAGCTCTCTCCCCATCATATGTTTTTGACAGTCCCCATCTGTCTCCCCATTACAGGTGGGTGACCGTCCCCAGCTCTCTCTATACCACAGGTGTGTGACAGCCCCAGCTCTCTCCGCATCACAGGTATGTGACAGTCACCATCTGTCTCCCCATCACAGGTGTGTGACAACTGCCAGGTCTCTCCCCATCACAAGTATATTATAGCCGCCAGCTGTCTTCACATCACAGGTATGTGACAGCCCCCAGCTTTCTCCACATCACAGGTATGTAACAGCCACCAGGTTTTTCCGCATCACAAGTATGTGACAGCCCCCAGCTGTCTCCGCATCACAGGTGCCTGAGAGCCCCCAACTTTCTCCCCATTACCGGTATGTGACAGACCCAAAGTCTCTCCCCAACACAGGTGTTTGACTGACCCCATAACTCTGCCCATAACAGGTGTGTGACAGCCGCCAGGTCTCTCCCCATCACTGGTGTGTGACAGCCACCAGCTCTCTACCTATCACAGGTATGTGACAGCCCCCAGTTGTCTCTGCATCACAGTTGCCCGACAGCCCCCAACTCTCTCCCTATCACAGGTATTTGACAACCCCCATCTCTCTTCCCATTACAGGTGAGTAAAAGACCCCAGCTCTCTCCCCATCACAGGTATGTGACAGCCCCCAGCTGTCCCCGCCTCACAGGTGTTTGACAGTCCCCATCTCTCTCCTCATCACACGTATGTGACAGCCCCCACTTCTCTCCCCATCACAGGTGAGTGACAGTCCCCTGCTCTCTCCCATTCCGAGGTATTTGACAGCCCCCAGCTGTTACCTCATCAAAGTTGCCTGACAGCCCCCAATTCCCTCCCCATCACAGGTGTGTGACCGCCCCCAGCACTCTCCCCATCACTGGTATGTGACAGCCCCCATCTTTCTTCTCATCACAGCTGAGTAAGAGCCCCCAGCTTTTTCCCCATCACAGGTATGTTACAGCCGCCACCTGTCTCCTCATCACAGGTATGAGACAACAACCAGCTCTCTCCCCATCATAGGTGTTTGACAGTCCCCATCTCTCTCCCCGTCACAGGTGTGTGAAAGTACCCAGCTCTCTCCCCATCACAGGTATGTAACTGCCTCCAACTCACTCCCCATCACAGGTGAGTGACAGCCCCCAGCTATCTCCCCATCACAGGTTTGTGACAGCCCCCATTTCTCTCCCCATCACAGGTGTGTCAGAGCGCCCTGCTCTCTCCCCATCACAGGTGAGTGACAGCCCCCAGCTATCTCCCCATCACAGGTGTGTGACAGCCCCCAGCTATCTCCCCATCACAGGTGAGTCACAGCGCCCTGCTCTCTCCCCATCACAGGTGAGTCACAGCCCCTAGCTCTCTCCCCATCACTGGTATGTGACAGCCCACAGCTGTCTCCACATCACAGGTACGTGACAGCCCCCAGCTCTCTCCCAATCACAGGTACGTGACAGCCCCCAGCTCTCTCCCCATCACAGGTATGTGAGAGCACCCAGCTCTCTCCACATCACAGGTATGTGACAGCCCCCAGCTGTGTCCCCATTATAGATATATAACAGCCTCCAGCTGTGTCCACATCACGTGTATGTGACAATCAAAAGCTCTCTCCCCATCACAGGTGTGTGACCATCCCCACCTGTCTCCATATCACAGTTGCGTGACAGCCCTCTATCCTCTCCCCTTCACAGATGGGTGACCGCCCCCATCTCTCTCCCCATCACAGGTATGTGACAGCCCGCATCTCTCTCCCCATCACTTCTATGACAACCCCTAGCTGTCTCCACATCACAGGTGTGTGACAGACCCAAGCTCTCTCCCCATCACCGGTGTGTGACACTCCCCAGCTGTCTCCATATCACAGGTGCCTGACAGCCCCCCGCTCTCTCCCCATCACAGGTAGGTGACAGCCCCTATCTCTCTCCCAATCTCAGGTAGGTGACAGCCCCCACCTCTCTCCCCATCACAGGTGAGTCGCAGCCCCCAGCTGTCTCCCCATCACAGGTATGTGACAGCCCCCAACTCTCCCCCATCACAGGTAGGTGACAGCCCTCAGCCGTCTCCACATCACAGCTATGTGACAGCCCCCAGCTGTCTCCCCATCACAGGTATGTGGCAGCCCCCACCTGTCTTCCCATCACAGGGGTGTGACAGCCCCCAGCTCTCTCCCTATCACAGGTGTGTGACAGCCCCCCTTCTCTTCTGGTCACACCTCCCCCATTTGGCCACAGCCTCCTCCTTCCCGACGCCCCACAAAATCCTCACATCTACTCAGTTTACCCTGAGACCCAAACTTCCCCAATGTAAGGTATAGTCACAGCCAAACCTTGTTCTCGAGAACAGAGTGTTTGCTGGGCTGCTAAGCTCCGTGCTCTTCTACAGAACATATCTTCCATGGATTCTGTCTCTACATGGCTTTTTGTCCTTGATCCTGTCACCAGATCCCTTAGGATCTCAGACCGCTGACCTACAAAACTAGACCAGACCCAATGCCCTCTAAAGCCCCTTCTATTTCTGAAACCATGATTCTATGTGTTTTCTCCACAGTAGTCTCCCCCGGTCCTCTCTGTGACCCTTTTGTGTACCGTGTGAAGGTTCAGGGTCATACAGGTGTTCTGTTGCTCCTCCCTCTGCATCTTCAGGTGAGGCCACACTCCTGTGTCTTGTCGACACCTCCCCCGAAAGGTTTCACTGTATTTGTCCTCTCCTAAATGAAAGTCATGAATGAATCACCAATCCCCAAATTCCCTGGCAAATGCCTGTGCTATCAGACAGAGCCTGTGAAAACAGCCTAAATCAAGCCTGTCCTTTGCAGAAGAGATTTCCGACTTAACCATGCAGATTGCGGAAATGAGCAAGAATCTTCAGGAAGTGGAGAAGACCAGGAAGCAAGTGCAGCAAGAAAAGTCAGACCTTCAGGCTGCCATGGAAGAGGTGGAGGCACGTGTCTGGAATGTGAAGGAGGGCGGGGCGCTGAGGAAGGGCGCTAGACCACCCCCAGGGGCCCTTCCTGCAGGAGGCACTGGGGCTCCAATTGGAAGTATCCAACCCCATCACCACCCTGGGGGGACCAGCTGTTCTCTGCTGCCTTGCCTCATGAGTGTTCTCTAGTCCATCGTATTTCTCCTATTGAATAAATAAACTTGTTCATTATGTCCTCAACGTCTTCCTCTCAGAAAGCAAGAACTCAATCACCAAACATCCTGAGAGCCAGCTCAGAATCCCTTAGTTTTCACAGAGAGTTATACACGGTCATCTTTGGCTGCTGGGAATTCTGTGTGGTCCAAACAGTGCAGGATCCTGATGCTATCACAAGCTGTGGCCAGAGAGGGGTGGATGCTTAAGAGGGTCTAGGGAAATTTGCCCTATGCAGGATAACAGGAGAGCAATTCCTCTGTCTTTCTCTGTCTTTTTTGAGAAGAGGTTGGCTCCTGACTTATGGTCACTATTTAAAAAGACTCAGTAATCAAAATTTTTACTAATTGAAAACAATGTTCTGTCCTCCTGAAGACATAAGATTTTTAACAACAAAGCTTCAGTTCTAGTTTCATTACTATTAACAATTTGGGAGCAAACTGTTTGATCTTCTTGAGTACTGTTCTCTTTATTTGTAAAATGAGCCTAATAATACCCTTTTTATCATAATGGGTATGAAAAACCTCATTCAAGAAGGTGGCTGCCCCCGGCAATCCCAATCACTCCTTTACTTTTATCAGGGTTCCTTGAAGCATGAAGAGGGCAAGATTTTGCGTGTCCAGCTAGAGTTGAACCAGCTGAAATCTGAGCTTGACCGCAAGATCATTGAGAAGGAAGAATAAATCCAGCAGCTGAAAAGAAACAGCCAGCGGGCAGAGTGACTTCAGGTACGAGGTCCTCGAAGAATTCTAAGCACAGTGTTTTCTCATGGAAGCTCAGATGGGGGCCATGACGAACACTTCCATGGCACGTCGCACTGCCTAGAAATGTGGTCCTGAGGCTGTTCCAGTGCTCTGGAAACGTAGCCCTCCTTAAGGAACGAGCAGTGTGTTGCCCATCACTCGGCATACACAGAGGGCCTCCGAGGGACAGACCTTTGGGCCTCGAAGTTGCCCAGCAGGTCCACAGGGGTCTGGAGGTACTCACTGATCTTGGAGGGAAAATGATGCACACCCGAGGGGCCTAAGAGTCCTGAAAAGGGTACTTCCTTTAAAATAAAGCAAAACAGTGACTAAGACCTCATGGAAACAGCTGCATGCCACCCATTCTGCACGGCTACTCAGGGCCATACCTCGAGTCCAGTACTCACGTTGAGTTTCCCTTTAGCTCTAGAGCGTGGCAGGATGAGTTCCACCCGGGCCATGGAAGCACCCGGCTTAGCTAGAGAAAATTCCTTTTCTTCCCAGAGCCATGCCTACAGTGGCTAGTGGCCTGTCCACAGCAGTCAATTTCAAGTATCTTCAAGGTAGCATGAATGGAGCTTTCAAAATGGGAAAGCAAGGCTAGTTCCATCAGGTCCCCATTTCCATGGGCACACTCAGCATACATCCCTGTGCTTTATAACAAGTCCAAACAGACCCAAGTTACCCAGTGGTTCCTTCCCTGAATCAACTCTTCGAAGCAGGGTGTTCTGCAAATATCGAACTACCTCAACCAAGGAACGCCCCAGCTAGGCCTCCGGGCCCGTGGCTCTTCAAAAGCCTGCAGTGTTACCCTAGGAACTGGGCTTTCGTTGCAGTCGGAACGCAAGCCGACTTTCTCCTGGAGGCAGGGTGACTTCAGGCATGGGGTCCCAGGTGGAATACGAAGCCGAGGGTTTTTCTCCGTGTAACTCAGACTTCGGCAATGAGCCAGACCTGCACGGCATGTTGGACCTGTTAGAACAGTGTTCGTCGACCTGTGGCAGTGCTGGGGAAATCAAGCTGTCCCAAGAAAGAGTGCAGTGTGCTGCCCTACACTCGGCATACACAGAGAGGCTCCGAAGGCCTACGGGCCTGGATGTGGCATAGCGGGCCCATGGGGGCCTGGGGTTACTCAGTGTTCTTGCACGGAAGAGGTTGCCCACGCGAGGCTCCTAGATGTCCTGCAAAGCGGACTGACGTTAAAATAATGCAGAGCAGGGGCTTCGCTTGTGGTGCAGTGGTTGGGAATCCACCTGCCGATGCAGGGGACATGGGTTCGAGCCTTGGTCCACCAAGATCTCACATGCTGCGGAGTAACTAAGCCCGTGCTCCACAACCACTGAGCCTGCGCTCTAGAGTCCGGGAGCCACAATGACTGAGCCCGCATGCCACAACTACTGAAGTCCACGTGCCTAGAGCTTCTGCTCCACAACAAGAGGAGCCACCGCAATGAGAAGCCCGAGCACCGCAACGAAGAGTAGCCCCTGCTCGCTACAACTAGAGAAAGCTCACATGCAGCAACGAAGACCCAACACAGTAAAACAAAAATGATAAATTACATAAAAAAATAAATAAATAGATAGACAGATAGATAAACAAATGAATAAATAAATAAACTACAGCTGAGCAGGGGCTACGGCCTCCTGAAAACTGCAGCACGCCTCCGCTTCTGCACGGCAATTCAGGGCCTTACCTCGAGGCAAGTGCTCACGCTGAGTGTCCCCTGAGCGCCACAGCATGGTAGGATGCTGGCTTTCTCCTCGAGCAGAGTGACTTCAGGTACGAGGTCCTCAAAGAATTCTAAGCACAGTGTTTTCTCATGGCAGCTCAGACGAGGGCCGTGACGAACACTTCCATGGCACGTCGCACTGCCTAGAAATGTGGTCCTGAGGCTGTTCCAGTGCTCTGGAAATGTAGCTCTCCTTAAGGAACGAGCAGTGTGTTGCCCCTCACTCGGCATACACAGAGGGCCTCCGAGGGACCGACCTTTGGGCCTCGATGTTGCCCAGCAGGCCCACAGGGGTCTGGAGGTACTCACTGATCTTGGAGGGAAAATGATGCACACCTGAGGGGCCTAGGAGTCCTGAAAAGGGTACTTCCTTTAAAATAAAGCAGAACAGGGGCTTCCCTGGTGGCGCAGTGGTTGAGAATCTGCCTGCCAATGCAGGGTACACGGGTTCCAGCCCTGGTCTGGGAGGATCCCACAGGCCGCGGGGCAACTGGGCCCGTGAGCCACAACTACTGAGCCTGAGCCTCTGGACCCTGTGCTCCGCAACAAGACAGGCCGCGATAGTGAGAGGCCTATGCACCGCGATGAAGAGTGGCCCCCACTTACCGCAACTGGAGCGGGCCCTAGAACAGAAACGAAGCCCCAACCTAGCAATCAATCAAGCAATACATAAATCTTAAAAAAACAATAAAACATTAAAAAAATAAAATACAATAAAGCAGAACAGCGACTAAGACTTCGTGGAAAGGGCTGCATGCCTCCATTTCTGCGCGGTTACTCAGGGACTTACCTGGAGGCCAGTACTCACGTTGAGTTTCCCTTTAGCTCTAGAGCGTGGCAGGATGAGCTCTACCCCGGCCATCGAAGCACCCAGCTTAGCTTGAGAAAACTCCTTTTCTTCCCAGAGCCATGCCTACAGTGGCTAGTGGCCTGTCAACAGCAGTCAATTTCAAGTAGCTTCAAGGCAGCATGAATGGAGCTTTCAAAATGGGAAAGCAAGGCTAGTTCCATCAGGCCCCCATTTCCACGGGCACACGCAGCATACATCCCTGTGCTTTCTAACAAGTCCAAAGAGACACAGGTTACCCAGTGGTTCCTTCCCTGAATCAACTCCTCGAAGCAGAGTGTTCTGCAAATATCAAACTACCTCAACCAAGGAACGCCCCAGCTAGGCCTCCGGGCCCGTGGCTCTTCAGAAGCCTGCAGTGTTACCCTAGGAACTGGGCTTTCGTTACAGTCGGAACGCAAGCCGACTTTCTCCTGGAGGCAGGGTGACTTCAGGCAGGGGGTCCCAGGTGGAATACGAAGCCGAGGGTTTTCCTAAGTGTAGCTCAGACTTCAGCAATGAGCCAGACCTGCACGGCATGTTGGACCTGTTAGAACAGTGTTCGTCGACCTGTGGGAGTGCTGAGGAAATCAAGCTGTCCCAAGAAAGAGTGCAGTGTGCTGCCCTACACTCGGCATACACAGAGTGGCTCCGAGGCCTACGGGCCTGGATGTGGCATAGCGGGCCCATGGGGGCCTGGGGTTACTCAGTGTTCTTGCAGGGAAGAGGTTGCCCACGCGAGGCTCCTAGATGTCCTGCAAAGCGGACTGACGTTAAAATAATGCAGAGCAGGGGCTTCGCTTGTGGTGCAGTGGTTGGGAATCCACCTGCCGCTGCAGGGGACATGGGTTCGAGCCTTGGTCCACCAAGATCTCACATGCTGCGGAGCAACTAAGCCCGTGCTCCACAACGACTGAGCCTGCGCTCTAGAGTCCGGGAGCCACAATGACTGAGCCCGCATGCCACAACTACTGAAGTCCACGTGCGTAGAGCTTCTGCTCCACAACAAGAGGAGCCACCGCAGTGAGAAGCCCGAGCACCGCAACGAAGAGTAGCCCCCGCTCGCTACACCTAGAGAAAGCTCACATGCAGCAACGAAGAACCAACACAGTAAACAAAAATGATAAATTACATAAAAAAATAAATAAATAGATAGACAGATAGATAAACAAATGAATAAATAAATAAACTACAGCTGAGCAGGGGCTACGGCCTCCTGAAAACTGCAGCACGCCTCCGCTTCTGCACGGCAATTCAGGGCCTTACCTCGAGGCAAGTGCTCACGCTGAGTGTCCCGTTAGCGCCACAGCATGGTAGGATGCTGGCTTTCTCCTCGAGCAGAGTGACTTCAGGTACGAGGTCCTCGAAGAATTCTAAGCACAGTGTTTTCTCATGGCAGCTCAGACGGGGGCCATGACGAACACTTCCATGGCACATCGCACTGCCTAGAAATGTGGTCCTGAGGCTGTTCCAGTGCTCTGGAAATGTAGCTCTCCATAAGGAACGAGCAGTGTGTTGCCCCTCACTCGGCATACACAGAGGGCCTCCGAGGGACCGACCTTTGGGCCTCGATTTTGCCCAGCAGGCCCACAGGGGTCTGGAGGTACTCACTGATCTTGGAGGGAAAATGATGCACACCCGAGGGGCCTAGGAGTCCTGAAAAGGATACTTCCTTTAAAATAAAACAGAACAGGGGCTTCCCTGGTGGCGCAGTGGTTGAGAATCTGCCTGCCAATGCAGGGTACACGGGTTCCAGCCCTGGTCTGGGAGGATCCCACATGCCGTGGGGCATCTGGGCCCGTGAGCCACAACTACTGAGCCTGAGCCTCTGGACCCTGTGCTCCGCAACAAGAGAGGCCACGATAGTGAGAGGCCTGCGCACCGCGATGAAGAGTGGCCCCCACTTACCGCAACTGGAGAGGGCCCTAGAACAGAAACGAAGACCCAACATAGCAATCAATCAATCAATACATAAATCTTAAAAAAACAATAAAACATTAAAAAAATAAAATACAATAAAGCAGAACAGCGACTAAGACTTCGTGGAAAGGGCTGCATGCCTCCATTTCTGCGCGGTTACTCAGGGACTTACCTGGAGGCCAGTACTCACGTTGAGTTTCCCTTTAGCTCTAGAGCGTGGCAGGATGAGCTCCACCCCGGCCATCGAAGCACCCAGCTTAGCTTGAGAAAACTCCTTTTCTTCCCAGAGCCATGCCTACAGTGGCTAGTGGCCTGTCAACAGCAGTCAATTTCAAGTAGCTTCAAGGCGGCATGAATGGAGCTTTCAAAATGGGAAAGCAAGGCTAGTTCCATCAGGCCCCCATTTCCACGGGCACACGCAGCATACATCCCTGTGCTTTCTAACAAGTCCAAACAGACACAGGTTACCCAGTGGTTCCTTCCCTGAATCAACTCCTCGAAGCAGGGTGTTCTGCAAATAGCGAACTGTCTCAACCAAGGAAAGCCCCAGCTAAGCCTCCGGGCCCGTGGCTCTTCAAAACCCGGCAGTGTTACATGAGGAACTGGGCTTTAGTTGCAGTCGGAACGCAGGCTGACATTCTCCTGGAGGCAGGGTGACTTCAAGTAGGGGGTCCCAGATGGAATGCGAAGCCGAGGGTTATTCTCAGTGCAGCTCAGACTAGGGCAATGAGGCTGACTTGCACGGAATGTTGGACCTGCTAGAACGGTGTTCGTCGATCTGTGGGAGTGTTGAGGAAATCAAGCTGTCCCAAGAAAGAGTGCAGTCTGTTGCCCTACACTCGCATACACAGAGTGGCTCCGAAGGGCTACGGGCCTGGATGTGGCTTAGCAGGCCCATGGGGGCCTGAGGGTACTCAGTGTTCTTGCAGGGAATAGGTTGCCCACGCGGGGTTCCTAGATATCCTGCAAAGCGTACTGACGTTAAAACAATGCAGGGCAGCGGCTACGGCCTCAGGGAAACTGCTGCACGCCTCCGCTTCTGCATGGCAATTCAGGGCCTTACCTTGAGGCACGTGCTCTCACTGAGTGTCCCGTTAGCGACACAGCATGGTAGGATGCTGGCTTTCTCCTCGAGCAGAGTGATTTCAGGTACGAGGTCCTCCAAGAATTCTAAACGGAGTGTTTTCTCATGGCAGCTCAGACGGGGGCCATGACGAACACTTCCATGGCACGTCGCACTGCCTAGAAATGTGGTCCTGAGGTTGTTCCAGTGCTCTGGAAATGTAGCTCTCCTTATGGAAGGAGCAGTGTGTTGCCCATCACTTGGCATACACAGAGGGCCTCCGAGGGACCGACCTTTGGGCCTCGATGTTGCTCAGCAGGCCCACAGGGGTCTGGAGGTACTCACTGATCTTGGAGGGAAACGGATGCACACCCGAGGGGCCTAGGAGTCCTGAAAAGGGTACTTCCTTTAAAAGAAAGCAAAACAGTGACTAAGACCTCATGGAAACAGCTGCATGCCACACATTCTGCACGGCTACTCAGGGCCGTACCTCGAGGCCAGTACACACGTTGAGTTTCCCTTTAGCTCTAGAGCGCGGCAGGATGAGTTCCACCCTGGCCATGGAAGCACCCGGCTTAGCTAGAGAAAATTCATTTTCTTCCCAGAGCCATGCCTACAGTGGCTAGTGGCCTGTCAACAGCAGTCAATTTCAAGTAGCTTCAAGGAAGCATGAATGGAGCTTTCAAAATGGGAAAGCAGGGCTAGTTCCATCAGGCCCCCATTTCCACGGGCACACGCAGCATACATCCATGTGCTTTCTAACAAGTCCAAACACACACAGGTTACCCAGTGGTTCCTTCCCTGAATCAACTCCTCGAGGCAGGGTGTTCTGCAAATATCAAACTACCTCAACCAAGGAACGCCCCAGCTAGGCCTCCGGGCCCGTGGCTCTTCAGAAGCCTGCAGTGTTACCCTAGGAACTGGGCTTTCGTTACAATCGGAACGCAAGCCGACTTTCTCCTGGAGGCAGGGTGACTTCAGGCAGGGGGTCCCAGGTGGAATACGAAGCCGAGGGTTTTTCTAAGTGTAGCTCAGACTTCAGCAATGAGACAGACCTGCACGGCATGTTGGACCTGTTAGAACAGTGTTCGTCGACCTGTGGGAGTGCTGGGGAAATCAAGCTGTCCCAAGAAAGAGTGCAGTGTGCTGCCCTACACTCGGCATACACAGAGTGGCTCCGAAGGCCTACGGGCCTGGATGTGGCATAGCGGGCCCATGGGGGCCTGGGGTTACTCAGTGTTCTTGCACGGAAGAGGTTGCCCACGCGAGGCTCCTAGATGTCCTGCAAAGCGGACTGACGTTAAAATAATGCACAGCAGGGGCTTCGCTTGTGGTGCAGTGGTTGGGAAACCACCTGCCGATGCAGGGGACATGGGTTCGAGCCTTGGTCCACCAAGATCTCACATGCTGCGGAGCAACTAAGCCCGTGCTCCACAACGACTGAGCCTGCGCTCTAGAGTCCGGGAGCCACAATGACTGAGCCCGCATGCCACAACTACTGAAGTCCACGTGCCTAGAGCTTCTGCTCCACAACAAGAGGAGCCACCGCAATGAGAAGCCCGAGCACTGCAACGAAGAGTAGCCCCCGCTCACTACAACTAGAGAAAGCTCACATGCAGCAACGAAGACCCAACACAGTAAAACAAAAATGATAAATTACATAAAAAACTAAATAAATTGATAGACAGATAGATAAACAAATGAATAAATAAATAAACTACAGCTGAGCAGGGGCTACGGCCTCCTGAAAACTGCAGCACGCCTCCGCTTCTGCACGGCAATTCAGGGCCTTACCTCGAGGCAAGTGCTCACGCTGAGTGTCCTGTTAGCGCCACAGCATGGTAGGATGCTGGCTTTCTCCTCGAGCAGAGTGACTTCAGGTACGAGGTCCTCGAAGAATTCTAAGCACAGTGTTTTCTCATGGCAGCTCAGACGGGGGCCGTGACGAACACTTCCATGGCACGTCGCACTGCCTAGAAATGTGGTCCTGAGGCTGTTCCAGTGCTCTGGAAATGTAGCTCTCCTTAAGGAACGAGCAGTGTGTTGCCCCTCACTCGGCATACACAGAGGGCCTCCGAGGGACCGACCTTTGGGCCTCGATGTTGCCCAGCAGGCCCACAGGGGTCTGGAGGTACTCACTGATCTTGGAGGGAAAATGATGCACACCCGAGGGGCCTAGGAGTCCTGAAAAGGGTACTTCCTTTAAAATAAAGCAGAACAGGGGCTTCCCTGGTGGCGCAGTGGTTGAGAATCTGCCTGCCAATCCAGGGTACACGGGTTCCAGCCCTGGTCTGGGAGGATCCCACATGCCGCGGAGCAACTGGGCCCGTGAGGCACAACTACTGAGCCTGCGCCTCTGGACCCTGTGCTCCGCGACAAGAGAGGCCGCGATAGTGAGAGGCCTACACACCGCGATGAAGAGTGGCCCCCACTTACCGCAACTGGAGAGGGCCCTAGGACAGAAACGAAGACCCAACATAGCAATCAATCAATCAATACATAAATCTTAAAAAAACAATAAAACATTAAAAAATAAAATACAATAAAGCAGAACAGCGACTAAGACTTCGTGGAAAGGGCTGCATGCCTCCATTTCTGCGCGGTTACTCAGGGACTTACCTGGAGGCCAGTACTCACGTTGAGTTTCCCTTTAGCTCTAGAGCGTGGCAGGATGAGCTCCACCCCGGCCATCGAAGCACCCAGCTTAGCTTGAGAAAACTCCTTTTCTTCCCAGAGCCATGCCTACAGTGGCTAGTGGCCTGTCAACAGCTGTCAATTTCAAGTAGCTTCAAGGAAGCATGAATGGAGCTTTCAAAATGGGAAAGCAAGGCTAGTTCCATCAGGCCCCCATTTCCACGGGCACACGCAGCATACATCCCTGTGCTTTCTAACAAGTCCAAACAGACACAGGTTACCCAGTGGTTCCTTCCCTGAATCAACTCTTCGAAGCAGAGTGTTCTGAAAATAGCGAACTGTCTCATCCAAGGAAAGCCCCAGCTAAGCCTCCGGTCCCGTGGCTCTTCAAAACCCGGCAGTGTTACATGAGGAACTGGGCTTTAGTTGCAGTCGGAACGCAGGCTGACATTCTCCTGGAGGCAGGGTGACTTCAAGCAGGGGGTCCCAGATGGAATGCGAAGCCGAGGGTTATTCTCAGTGCAGCTCAGACTAGGGCAATGAGGCTGACTTGCACGGAATGTTGGACCTGCTAGAAAGGTGTTCGTCGATCTGTGGGAGTGTTGAGGATATCAAGCTGTCCCAAGAAAGAGTGCAGTCTGTTGCCCTACACTCGGCATACACAGAGTGGCTCCGAAGGGCTACGGGCCTGGATGTGGCTGAGCAGGCCCATGGGGGCCTGAGGGTACTCAGTGTTCTTGCAGGGAATAGGTTGCCCACGCGGGGTTCCTAGATATCCTGCAAAGCGTACTGACGTTAAAACAATGCAGGGCAGCGGCTACGGCCTCAGGGAAACTGCTGCACGCCTCCGCTTCTGCATGGCAATTCAGGGCCTTACCTTGAGGCACGTGCTCTCACTGAGTGTCCCGTTAGCGACACAGCATGGTAGGATGCTGGCTTTCTCCTCGAGCAGAGTGATTTCAGGTACGAGGTCCTCCAAGAATTCTAAGCGGAGTGTTTTCTCATGGCAGCTCAGACGGGGGCCATGACGAACACTTCCATGGCACGTCACACTGCCTAGAAATGTGGTCCTGAGGCTGTTCCAGTGCTCTGGAAATGTAGCTCTCCTTATGGAAGGAGCAGTGTGTTGCCCATCACTTGGCATACACAGAGGGCCTCCGAGGGACCGACCTTTGGACCTCGATGTTGCTCAGCAGGCCCACAGGGGTCTGGAGGTACTCACTGATCTTGGAGGGAAAAGGATGCACACCCGAGGGGCCTAGGAGTCCTGAAAAGGGTACTTCCTTTAAAAGAAAGCAAAACAGTGACTAAGACCTCATGGAAACAGCTGCATGCCACCCATTCTGCACGGCTACTCAGGGCCGTACCTCGAGGCCAGTACACACGTTGAGTTTCCCTTTAGCTCTAGAGCGTGGCAGGATGAGTTCCACCCTGGCCATGGAAGCACCCGGCTTAGCTAGAGAAAATTCATTTTCTTCCCAGAGCCATGCCTACAGTGGCTAGTGGCCTGTCAACAGCAGTCAATTTCAAGTAGCTTCAAGGAAGCATGAATGGAGCTTTCAAAATGGGAAAGCAGGGCTAGTTCCATCAGGCCCCCATTTCCACGGGCACACGCAGCATACATCCCTGTGCTTTCTAACAAGTCCAAACACACACAGGTTACCCAGTGGTTCCTTCCCTGAATCAACTCCTCGAGGCAGGGTGTTCTGCAAATATCAAACTACCTCAACCAAGGAACGCCCCAGCTAGGCCTCCGGGCCCGTGGCTCTTCAGAAGCCTGCAGTGTTACCCTAGGAACTGGGCTTTCGTTACAGTCGGAACGCAAGCCGACTTTCTCCTGGAGGCAGGGTGACTTCAGGCAGGGGGTCCCAGGTGGAATACGAAGCCGAGGGTTTTTCTAAGTGTAGCTCAGACTTCAGCAATGAGCCAGACCTGCACGGCATGTTGGACCTGTTAGAACAGTGTTCGTCGACCTGTGGGAGTGCTGAGGAAATCAAGCTGTCCCAAGAAAGAGTGCAGTGTGCTGCCCTACACTCGGCATACACAGAGTGGCTCCGAGGCCTACGGGCCTGGATGTGGCATAGCGGGCCCATGGGGGCCTGGGGTTACTCAGTGTTCTTGCAGGGAAGAGGTTGCCCACGCGAGGCTCCTAGATGTCCTGCAAAGCGGACTGACGTTAAAATAATGCAGAGCAGGGGCTTCGCTTGTGGTGCAGTGGTTGGGAATCCACCTGCCGATGCAGGGGACATGGGTTCGAGCCTTGGTCCACCAAGATCTCACATGCTGCGGAGCAACTAAGCCCGTGCTCCACAACGACTGAGCCTGCGCTCTAGAGTCCGGGAGCCACAATGACTGAGCCCGCATGCCACAACTACTGAAGTCCACGTGCCTAGAGCTTCTGCTCCACAACAAGAGGAGCCACCGCAGTGAGAAGCCCGAGCACCGCAACGAAGAGTAGCCCCCGCTCGCTACACCTAGAGAAAGCTCACATGCAGCAACGAAGAACCAACACAGTAAACAAAAATGATAAATTACATAAAAAAATAAATAAATAGATAGACAGATAGATAAACAAATGAATAAATAAATAAACTACAGCTGAGCAGGGGCTACGTCCTCCTGAAAACTGCAGCACGCCTCCGCTTCTGCACGGCAATTCAGGGCCTTACCTCGAGGCAAGTGCTCACGCTGAGTGTCCCGTTAGCACCACAGCATGGTAGGATGCTGGCTTTCTCCTCGAGCAGAGTGACTTCAGGTACGAGGTCCTCGAAGAATTCTAAGCACAGTGTTTTCTCATGGCAGCTCAGACGGGGGCCATGACGAACACTTCCATGGCACGTCGCACTGCCTAGAAATGTGGTCCTGAGGCTGTTCCAGTGCTCTGGAAATGTAGCTCTCCATAAGGAACGAGCAGTGTGTTGCCCCTCACTCGGCATACACAGAGGGCCTCCGAGGGACCGACCTTTGGGCCTCGATTTTGCCCAGCAGGCCCACAGGGGTCTGGAGGTACTCACTGATCTTGGAGGGAAAATGATGCACACCCGAGGGGCCTAGGAGTCCTGAAAAGGGTACTTCCTTTAAAATAAAGCAGAACAGGGGCTTCCCTGGTGGCGCAGTGGTTGAGAATCTGCCTGCCAATCCAGGGTACACGGGTTCCAGCCCTGGTCTGGGAGGATCCCACATGCCGCGGAGCAACTGGGCCCGTGAGGCACAACTACTGAGCCTGCGCCTCTGGACCCTGTGCTCCGCGACAAGAGAGGCCGCGATAGTGAGAGGCCTACACACCGCGATGAAGAGTGGCCCCCACTTACCGCAACTGGAGAGGGCCCTAGGACAGAAACGAAGACCCAACATAGCAATCAATCAATCAATACATAAATCTTAAAAAAACAATAAAACATTAAAAAATAAAATACAATAAAGCAGAACAGCGACTAAGACTTCGTGGAAAGGGCTGCATGCCTCCATTTCTGCGCGGTTACTCAGGGACTTACCTGGAGGCCAGTACTCACGTTGAGTTTCCCTTTAGCTCTAGAGCGTGGCAGGATGAGCTCCACCCCGGCCATCGAAGCACCCAGCTTAGCTTGAGAAAACTCCTTTTATTCCCAGAGCCATGCCTACAGTGGCTAGTGGCCTGTCAACAGCTGTCAATTTCAAGTAGCTTCAAGGAAGCATGAATGGAGCTTTCAAAATGGGAAAGCAAGGCTAGTTCCATCAGGCCCCCATTTCCACGGGCACACGCAGCATACATCCCTGTGCTTTCTAACAAGTCCAAACAGACACAGGTTACCCAGTGGTTCCTTCCCTGAATCAACTCCTCGAAGCAGAGTGTTCTGAAAATAGCGAACTGTCTCATCCAAGGAAAGCCCCAGCTAAGCCTCCGGTCCCGTGGCTCTTCAAAACCCGGCAGTGTTACATGAGGAACTGGGCTTTAGTTGCAGTCGGAACGCAGGCTGACATTCTCCTGGAGGCAGGGTGACTTCAAGCAGGGGGTCCCAGATGGAATGCGAAGCCGAGGGTTATTCTCAGTGCAGCTCAGACTAGGGCAATGAGGCTGACTTGCACGGAATGTTGGACCTGCTAGAAAGGTGTTCGTCGATCTGTGGGAGTGTTGAGGAAATCAAGCTGTCCCAAGAAAGAGTGCAGTCTGTTGCCCTACACTCGGCATACACAGAGTGGCTCCGAAGGGCTACGGGCCTGGATGTGGCTGAGCAGGCCCATGGGGGCCTGAGGGTACTCAGTGTTCTTGCAGGGAATAGGTTGCCCACACGGGGTTCCTAGATATCCTGCAAAGCGTACTGACGTTAAAACAATGCAGGGCAGCGGCTACGGCCTCAGGGAAACTGCTGCACGCCTCCGCTTCTGCATGGCAATTCAGGGCCTTACCTTGAGGCACGTGCTCTCACTGAGTGTCCCGTTAGCGACACAGCATGGTAGGATGCTGGCTTTCTCCTCGAGCAGAGTGATTTCAGGTACGAGGTCCTCGAAGAATTCTAAGCGGAGTGTTTTCTCATGGCAGCTCAGACGGGGGCCATGACGAACACTTCCATGGCACGTCACACTGCCTAGAAATGTGGTCCTGAGGCTGTTCCAGTGCTCTGGAAATGTAGCTCTCCTTATGGAAGGAGCAGTGTGTTGCCCATCACTTGGCATACACAGAGGGCCTCCGAGGGACCGACCTTTGGGCCTCGATGTTGCTCAGCAGGCCCACAGGGGTCTGGAGGTACTCACTGATCTTGGAGGGAAAAGGATGCACACCCGAGGGGCCTAGGAGTCCTGAAAAGGGTACTTCCTTTAAAAGAAAGCAAAACAGTGACTAAGACCTCATGGAAACAGCTGCATGCCACCCATTCTGCACGGCTACTCAGGGCCGTACCTCGAGGCCAGTACACACGTTGAGTTTCCCTTTAGCTCTAGAGCGTGGCAGGATGAGTTCCACCCTGGCCATGGAAGCACCCGGCTTAGCTAGAGAAAATTCATTTTCTTCCCAGAGCCATGCCTACAGTGGCTAGTGGCCTGTCAACAGCAGTCAATTTCAAGTAGCTTCAAGGAAGCATGAATGGAGCTTTCAAAATGGGAAAGCAGGGCTAGTTCCATCAGGCCCCCATTTCCACGGGCACACGCAGCATACATCCCTGTGCTTTCTAACAAGTCCAAACACACACAGGTTACCCAGTGGTTCCTTCCCTGAATCAACTCCTCGAGGCAGGGTGTTCTGCAAATATCAAACTACCTCAACCAAGGAACGCCCCAGCTAGGCCTCCGGGCCCGTGGCTCTTCAGAAGCCTGCAGTGTTACCCTAGGAACTGGGCTTTCGTTACAGTCGGAACGCAAGCCGACTTTCTCCTGGAGGCAGGGTGACTTCAGGCAGGGGGTCCCAGGTGGAATACGAAGCCGAGGGTTTTCCTAAGTGTAGCTCAGACTTCAGCAATGAGCCAGACCTGCACGGCATGTTGGACCTGTTAGAACAGTGTTCGTCGACCTGTGGGAGTGCTGAGGAAATCAAGCTGTCCCAAGAAAGAGTGCAGTGTGCTGCCCTACACTCGGCATACACAGAGTGGCTCCGAGGCCTACGGGCCTGGATGTGGCATAGCGGGCCCATGGGGGCCTGGGGTTACTCAGTGTTCTTGCAGGGAAGAGGTTGCCCACGCGAGGCTCCTAGATGTCCTGCAAAGCGGACTGACGTTAAAATAATGCAGAGCAGGGGCTTCGCTTGTGGTGCAGTGGTTGGGAATCCACCTGCCGCTGCAGGGGACATGGGTTCGAGCCTTGGTCCACCAAGATCTCACATGCTGCGGAGCAACTAAGCCCGTGCTCCACAACGACTGAGCCTGCGCTCTAGAGTCCGGGAGCCACAATGACTGAGCCCGCATGCCACAACTACTGAAGTCCACGTGCGTAGAGCTTCTGCTCCACAACAAGAGGAGCCACCGCAGTGAGAAGCCCGAGCACCGCAACGAAGAGTAGCCCCCGCTCGCTACACCTAGAGAAAGCTCACATGCAGCAACGAAGAACCAACACAGTAAACAAAAATGATAAATTACATAAAAAAATAAATAAATAGATAGACAGATAGATAAACAAATGAATAAATAAATAAACTACAGCTGAGCAGGGGCTACGTCCTCCTGAAAACTGCAGCACGCCTCCGCTTCTGCACGGCAATTCAGGGCCTTACCTCGAGGCAAGTGCTCACGCTGAGTGTCCCGTTAGCGCCACAGCATGGTAGGATGCTGGCTTTCTCCTCGAGCAGAGTGACTTCAGGTACGAGGTCCTCGAAGAATTCTAAGCACAGTGTTTTCTCATGGCAGCTCAGACGGGGGCCATGACGAACACTTCCATGGCACATCGCACTGCCTAGAAATGTGGTCCTGAGGCTGTTCCAGTGCTCTGGAAATGTAGCTCTCCATAAGGAACGAGCAGTGTGTTGCCCCTCACTCGGCATACACAGAGGGCCTCCGAGGGACCGACCTTTGGGCCTCGATTTTGCCCAGCAGGCCCACAGGGGTCTGGAGGTACTCACTGATCTTGGAGGGAAAATGATGCACACCCGAGGGGCCTAGGAGTCCTGAAAAGGATACTTCCTTTAAAATAAAACAGAACAGGGGCTTCCCTGGTGGCGCAGTGGTTGAGAATCTGCCTGCCAATGCAGGGTACACGGGTTCCAGCCCTGGTCTGGGAGGATCCCACATGCCGTGGGGCATCTGGGCCCGTGAGCCACAACTACTGAGCCTGAGCCTCTGGACCCTGTGCTCCGCAACAAGAGAGGCCACGATAGTGAGAGGCCTGCGCACCGCGATGAAGAGTGGCCCCCACTTACCGCAACTGGAGAGGGCCCTAGAACAGAAACGAAGACCCAACATAGCAATCAATCAATCAATACATAAATCTTAAAAAAACAATAAAACATTAAAAAAATAAAATACAATAAAGCAGAACAGCGACTAAGACTTCGTGGAAAGGGCTGCATGCCTCCATTTCTGCGCGGTTACTCAGGGACTTACCTGGAGGCCAGTACTCACGTTGAGTTTCCCTTTAGCTCTAGAGCGTGGCAGGATGAGCTCCACCCCGGCCATCGAAGCACCCAGCTTAGCTTGAGAAAACTCCTTTTCTTCCCAGAGCCATGCCTACAGTGGCTAGTGGCCTGTCAACAGCAGTCAATTTCAAGTAGCTTCAAGGCGGCATGAATGGAGCTTTCAAAATGGGAAAGCAAGGCTAGTTCCATCAGGCCCCCATTTCCACGGGCACACGCAGCATACATCCCTGTGCTTTCTAACAAGTCCAAACAGACACAGGTTACCCAGTGGTTCCTTCCCTGAATCAACTCCTCGAAGCAGGGTGTTCTGCAAATAGCGAACTGTCTCAACCAAGGAAAGCCCCAGCTAAGCCTCCGGGCCCGTGGCTCTTCAAAACCCGGCAGTGTTACATGAGGAACTGGGCTTTAGTTGCAGTCGGAACGCAGGCTGACATTCTCCTGGAGGCAGGGTGACTTCAAGTAGGGGGTCCCAGATGGAATGCGAAGCCGAGGGTTATTCTCAGTGCAGCTCAGACTAGGGCAATGAGGCTGACTTGCACGGAATGTTGGACCTGCTAGAACGGTGTTCGTCGATCTGTGGGAGTGTTGAGGAAATCAAGCTGTCCCAAGAAAGAGTGCAGTCTGTTGCCCTACACTCGCATACACAGAGTGGCTCCGAAGGGCTACGGGCCTGGATGTGGCTTAGCAGGCCCATGGGGGCCTGAGGGTACTCAGTGTTCTTGCAGGGAATAGGTTGCCCACGCGGGGTTCCTAGATATCCTGCAAAGCGTACTGACGTTAAAACAATGCAGGGCAGCGGCTACGGCCTCAGGGAAACTGCTGCACGCCTCCGCTTCTGCATGGCAATTCAGGGCCTTACCTTGAGGCACGTGCTCTCACTGAGTGTCCCGTTAGCGACACAGCATGGTAGGATGCTGGCTTTCTCCTCGAGCAGAGTGATTTCAGGTACGAGGTCCTCCAAGAATTCTAAACGGAGTGTTTTCTCATGGCAGCTCAGACGGGGGCCATGACGAACACTTCCATGGCACGTCGCACTGCCTAGAAATGTGGTCCTGAGGTTGTTCCAGTGCTCTGGAAATGTAGCTCTCCTTATGGAAGGAGCAGTGTGTTGCCCATCACTTGGCATACACAGAGGGCCTCCGAGGGACCGACCTTTGGGCCTCGATGTTGCTCAGCAGGCCCACAGGGGTCTGGAGGTACTCACTGATCTTGGAGGGAAACGGATGCACACCCGAGGGGCCTAGGAGTCCTGAAAAGGGTACTTCCTTTAAAAGAAAGCAAAACAGTGACTAAGACCTCATGGAAACAGCTGCATGCCACACATTCTGCACGGCTACTCAGGGCCGTACCTCGAGGCCAGTACACACGTTGAGTTTCCCTTTAGCTCTAGAGCGCGGCAGGATGAGTTCCACCCTGGCCATGGAAGCACCCGGCTTAGCTAGAGAAAATTCATTTTCTTCCCAGAGCCATGCCTACAGTGGCTAGTGGCCTGTCAACAGCAGTCAATTTCAAGTAGCTTCAAGGAAGCATGAATGGAGCTTTCAAAATGGGAAAGCAGGGCTAGTTCCATCAGGCCCCCATTTCCACGGGCACACGCAGCATACATCCATGTGCTTTCTAACAAGTCCAAACACACACAGGTTACCCAGTGGTTCCTTCCCTGAATCAACTCCTCGAGGCAGGGTGTTCTGCAAATATCAAACTACCTCAACCAAGGAACGCCCCAGCTAGGCCTCCGGGCCCGTGGCTCTTCAGAAGCCTGCAGTGTTACCCTAGGAACTGGGCTTTCGTTACAATCGGAACGCAAGCCGACTTTCTCCTGGAGGCAGGGTGACTTCAGGCAGGGGGTCCCAGGTGGAATACGAAGCCGAGGGTTTTTCTAAGTGTAGCTCAGACTTCAGCAATGAGACAGACCTGCACGGCATGTTGGACCTGTTAGAACAGTGTTCGTCGACCTGTGGGAGTGCTGGGGAAATCAAGCTGTCCCAAGAAAGAGTGCAGTGTGCTGCCCTACACTCGGCATACACAGAGTGGCTCCGAAGGCCTACGGGCCTGGATGTGGCATAGCGGGCCCATGGGGGCCTGGGGTTACTCAGTGTTCTTGCACGGAAGAGGTTGCCCACGCGAGGCTCCTAGATGTCCTGCAACGCGGACTGACGTTAAAATAATGCACAGCAGGGGCTTCGCTTGTGGTGCAGTGGTTGGGAAACCACCTGCCGATGCAGGGGACATGGGTTCGAGCCTTGGTCCACCAAGATCTCACATGCTGCGGAGCAACTAAGCCCGTGCTCCACAACGACTGAGCCTGCGCTCTAGAGTCCGGGAGCCACAATGACTGAGCCCGCATGCCACAACTACTGAAGTCCACGTGCCTAGAGCTTCTGCTCCACAACAAGAGGAGCCACCGCAATGAGAAGCCCGAGCACTGCAACGAAGAGTAGCCCCCGCTCACTACAACTAGAGAAAGCTCACATGCAGCAACGAAGACCCAACACAGTAAAACAAAAATGATAAATTACATAAAAAACTAAATAAATTGATAGACAGATAGATAAACAAATGAATAAATAAATAAACTACAGCTGAGCAGGGGCTACGGCCTCCTGAAAACTGCAGCACGCCTCCGCTTCTGCACGGCAATTCAGGGCCTTACCTCGAGGCAAGTGCTCACGCTGAGTGTCCTGTTAGCGCCACAGCATGGTAGGATGCTGGCTTTCTCCTCGAGCAGAGTGACTTCAGGTACGAGGTCCTCGAAGAATTCTAAGCACAGTGTTTTCTCATGGCAGCTCAGACGGGGGCCGTGACGAACACTTCCATGGCACGTCGCACTGCCTAGAAATGTGGTCCTGAGGCTGTTCCAGTGCTCTGGAAATGTAGCTCTCCTTAAGGAACGAGCAGTGTGTTGCCCCTCACTCGGCATACACAGAGGGCCTCCGAGGGACCGACCTTTGGGCCTCGATGTTGCCCAGCAGGCCCACAGGGGTCTGGAGGTACTCACTGATCTTGGAGGGAAAATGATGCACACCCGAGGGGCCTAGGAGTCCTGAAAAGGGTACTTCCTTTAAAATAAAGCAGAACAGGGGCTTCCCTGGTGGCGCAGTGGTTGAGAATCTGCCTGCCAATCCAGGGTACACGGGTTCCAGCCCTGGTCTGGGAGGATCCCACATGCCGCGGAGCAACTGGGCCCGTGAGGCACAACTACTGAGCCTGCGCCTCTGGACCCTGTGCTCCGCGACAAGAGAGGCCGCGATAGTGAGAGGCCTACACACCGCGATGAAGAGTGGCCCCCACTTACCGCAACTGGAGAGGGCCCTAGGACAGAAACGAAGACCCAACATAGCAATCAATCAATCAATACATAAATCTTAAAAAAACAATAAAACATTAAAAAATAAAATACAATAAAGCAGAACAGCGACTAAGACTTCGTGGAAAGGGCTGCATGCCTCCATTTCTGCGCGGTTACTCAGGGACTTACCTGGAGGCCAGTACTCACGTTGAGTTTCCCTTTAGCTCTAGAGCGTGGCAGGATGAGCTCCACCCCGGCCATCGAAGCACCCAGCTTAGCTTGAGAAAACTCCTTTTCTTCCCAGAGCCATGCCTACAGTGGCTAGTGGCCTGTCAACAGCTGTCAATTTCAAGTAGCTTCAAGGAAGCATGAATGGAGCTTTCAAAATGGGAAAGCAAGGCTAGTTCCATCAGGCCCCCATTTCCACGGGCACACGCAGCATACATCCCTGTGCTTTCTAACAAGTCCAAACAGACACAGGTTACCCAGTGGTTCCTTCCCTGAATCAACTCTTCGAAGCAGAGTGTTCTGAAAATAGCGAACTGTCTCATCCAAGGAAAGCCCCAGCTAAGCCTCCGGTCCCGTGGCTCTTCAAAACCCGGCAGTGTTACATGAGGAACTGGGCTTTAGTTGCAGTCGGAACGCAGGCTGACATTCTCCTGGAGGCAGGGTGACTTCAAGCAGGGGGTCCCAGATGGAATGCGAAGCCGAGGGTTATTCTCAGTGCAGCTCAGACTAGGGCAATGAGGCTGACTTGCACGGAATGTTGGACCTGCTAGAAAGGTGTTCGTCGATCTGTGGGAGTGTTGAGGATATCAAGCTGTCCCAAGAAAGAGTGCAGTCTGTTGCCCTACACTCGGCATACACAGAGTGGCTCCGAAGGGCTACGGGCCTGGATGTGGCTGAGCAGGCCCATGGGGGCCTGAGGGTACTCAGTGTTCTTGCAGGGAATAGGTTGCCCACGCGGGGTTCCTAGATATCCTGCAAAGCGTACTGACGTTAAAACAATGCAGGGCAGCGGCTACGGCCTCAGGGAAACTGCTGCACGCCTCCGCTTCTGCATGGCAATTCAGGGCCTTACCTTGAGGCACGTGCTCTCACTGAGTGTCCCGTTAGCGACACAGCATGGTAGGATGCTGGCTTTCTCCTCGAGCAGAGTGATTTCAGGTACGAGGTCCTCCAAGAATTCTAAGCGGAGTGTTTTCTCATGGCAGCTCAGACGGGGGCCATGACGAACACTTCCATGGCACGTCACACTGCCTAGAAATGTGGTCCTGAGGCTGTTCCAGTGCTCTGGAAATGTAGCTCTCCTTATGGAAGGAGCAGTGTGTTGCCCATCACTTGGCATACACAGAGGGCCTCCGAGGGACCGACCTTTGGACCTCGATGTTGCTCAGCAGGCCCACAGGGGTCTGGAGGTACTCACTGATCTTGGAGGGAAAAGGATGCACACCCGAGGGGCCTAGGAGTCCTGAAAAGGGTACTTCCTTTAAAAGAAAGCAAAACAGTGACTAAGACCTCATGGAAACAGCTGCATGCCACCCATTCTGCACGGCTACTCAGGGCCGTACCTCGAGGCCAGTACACACGTTGAGTTTCCCTTTAGCTCTAGAGCGTGGCAGGATGAGTTCCACCCTGGCCATGGAAGCACCCGGCTTAGCTAGAGAAAATTCATTTTCTTCCCAGAGCCATGCCTACAGTGGCTAGTGGCCTGTCAACAGCAGTCAATTTCAAGTAGCTTCAAGGAAGCATGAATGGAGCTTTCAAAATGGGAAAGCAGGGCTAGTTCCATCAGGCCCCCATTTCCACGGGCACACGCAGCATACATCCCTGTGCTTTCTAACAAGTCCAAACACACACAGGTTACCCAGTGGTTCCTTCCCTGAATCAACTCCTCGAGGCAGGGTGTTCTGCAAATATCAAACTACCTCAACCAAGGAACGCCCCAGCTAGGCCTCCGGGCCCGTGGCTCTTCAGAAGCCTGCAGTGTTACCCTAGGAACTGGGCTTTCGTTACAGTCGGAACGCAAGCCGACTTTCTCCTGGAGGCAGGGTGACTTCAGGCAGGGGGTCCCAGGTGGAATACGAAGCCGAGGGTTTTTCTAAGTGTAGCTCAGACTTCAGCAATGAGCCAGACCTGCACGGCATGTTGGACCTGTTAGAACAGTGTTCGTCGACCTGTGGGAGTGCTGAGGAAATCAAGCTGTCCCAAGAAAGAGTGCAGTGTGCTGCCCTACACTCGGCATACACAGAGTGGCTCCGAGGCCTACGGGCCTGGATGTGGCATAGCGGGCCCATGGGGGCCTGGGGTTACTCAGTGTTCTTGCAGGGAAGAGGTTGCCCACGCGAGGCTCCTAGATGTCCTGCAAAGCGGACTGACGTTAAAATAATGCAGAGCAGGGGCTTCGCTTGTGGTGCAGTGGTTGGGAATCCACCTGCCGATGCAGGGGACATGGGTTCGAGCCTTGGTCCACCAAGATCTCACATGCTGCGGAGCAACTAAGCCCGTGCTCCACAACGACTGAGCCTGCGCTCTAGAGTCCGGGAGCCACAATGACTGAGCCCGCATGCCACAACTACTGAAGTCCACGTGCCTAGAGCTTCTGCTCCACAACAAGAGGAGCCACCGCAGTGAGAAGCCCGAGCACCGCAACGAAGAGTAGCCCCCGCTCGCTACACCTAGAGAAAGCTCACATGCAGCAACGAAGAACCAACACAGTAAACAAAAATGATAAATTACATAAAAAAATAAATAAATAGATAGACAGATAGATAAACAAATGAATAAATAAATAAACTACAGCTGAGCAGGGGCTACGTCCTCCTGAAAACTGCAGCACGCCTCCGCTTCTGCACGGCAATTCAGGGCCTTACCTCGAGGCAAGTGCTCACGCTGAGTGTCCCGTTAGCACCACAGCATGGTAGGATGCTGGCTTTCTCCTCGAGCAGAGTGACTTCAGGTACGAGGTCCTCGAAGAATTCTAAGCACAGTGTTTTCTCATGGCAGCTCAGACGGGGGCCATGACGAACACTTCCATGGCACGTCGCACTGCCTAGAAATGTGGTCCTGAGGCTGTTCCAGTGCTCTGGAAATGTAGCTCTCCATAAGGAACGAGCAGTGTGTTGCCCCTCACTCGGCATACACAGAGGGCCTCCGAGGGACCGACCTTTGGGCCTCGATTTTGCCCAGCAGGCCCACAGGGGTCTGGAGGTACTCACTGATCTTGGAGGGAAAATGATGCACACCCGAGGGGCCTAGGAGTCCTGAAAAGGGTACTTCCTTTAAAATAAAGCAGAACAGGGGCTTCCCTGGTGGCGCAGTGGTTGAGAATCTGCCTGCCAATCCAGGGTACACGGGTTCCAGCCCTGGTCTGGGAGGATCCCACATGCCGCGGAGCAACTGGGCCCGTGAGGCACAACTACTGAGCCTGCGCCTCTGGACCCTGTGCTCCGCGACAAGAGAGGCCGCGATAGTGAGAGGCCTACACACCGCGATGAAGAGTGGCCCCCACTTACCGCAACTGGAGAGGGCCCTAGGACAGAAACGAAGACCCAACATAGCAATCAATCAATCAATACATAAATCTTAAAAAAACAATAAAACATTAAAAAATAAAATACAATAAAGCAGAACAGCGACTAAGACTTCGTGGAAAGGGCTGCATGCCTCCATTTCTGCGCGGTTACTCAGGGACTTACCTGGAGGCCAGTACTCACGTTGAGTTTCCCTTTAGCTCTAGAGCGTGGCAGGATGAGCTCCACCCCGGCCATCGAAGCACCCAGCTTAGCTTGAGAAAACTCCTTTTATTCCCAGAGCCATGCCTACAGTGGCTAGTGGCCTGTCAACAGCTGTCAATTTCAAGTAGCTTCAAGGAAGCATGAATGGAGCTTTCAAAATGGGAAAGCAAGGCTAGTTCCATCAGGCCCCCATTTCCACGGGCACACGCAGCATACATCCCTGTGCTTTCTAACAAGTCCAAACAGACACAGGTTACCCAGTGGTTCCTTCCCTGAATCAACTCCTCGAAGCAGAGTGTTCTGAAAATAGCGAACTGTCTCATCCAAGGAAAGCCCCAGCTAAGCCTCCGGTCCCGTGGCTCTTCAAAACCCGGCAGTGTTACATGAGGAACTGGGCTTTAGTTGCAGTCGGAACGCAGGCTGACATTCTCCTGGAGGCAGGGTGACTTCAAGCAGGGGGTCCCAGATGGAATGCGAAGCCGAGGGTTATTCTCAGTGCAGCTCAGACTAGGGCAATGAGGCTGACTTGCACGGAATGTTGGACCTGCTAGAAAGGTGTTCGTCGATCTGTGGGAGTGTTGAGGAAATCAAGCTGTCCCAAGAAAGAGTGCAGTCTGTTGCCCTACACTCGGCATACACAGAGTGGCTCCGAAGGGCTACGGGCCTGGATGTGGCTGAGCAGGCCCATGGGGGCCTGAGGGTACTCAGTGTTCTTGCAGGGAATAGGTTGCCCACACGGGGTTCCTAGATATCCTGCAAAGCGTACTGACGTTAAAACAATGCAGGGCAGCGGCTACGGCCTCAGGGAAACTGCTGCACGCCTCCGCTTCTGCATGGCAATTCAGGGCCTTACCTTGAGGCACGTGCTCTCACTGAGTGTCCCGTTAGCGACACAGCATGGTAGGATGCTGGCTTTCTCCTCGAGCAGAGTGATTTCAGGTACGAGGTCCTCGAAGAATTCTAAGCGGAGTGTTTTCTCATGGCAGCTCAGACGGGGGCCATGACGAACACTTCCATGGCACGTCACACTGCCTAGAAATGTGGTCCTGAGGCTGTTCCAGTGCTCTGGAAATGTAGCTCTCCTTATGGAAGGAGCAGTGTGTTGCCCATCACTTGGCATACACAGAGGGCCTCCGAGGGACCGACCTTTGGGCCTCGATGTTGCTCAGCAGGCCCACAGGGGTCTGGAGGTACTCACTGATCTTGGAGGGAAAAGGATGCACACCCGAGGGGCCTAGGAGTCCTGAAAAGGGTACTTCCTTTAAAAGAAAGCAAAACAGTGACTAAGACCTCATGGAAACAGCTGCATGCCACCCATTCTGCACGGCTACTCAGGGCCGTACCTCGAGGCCAGTACACACGTTGAGTTTCCCTTTAGCTCTAGAGCGTGGCAGGATGAGTTCCACCCTGGCCATGGAAGCACCCGGCTTAGCTAGAGAAAATTCATTTTCTTCCCAGAGCCATGCCTACAGTGGCTAGTGGCCTGTCAACAGCAGTCAATTTCAAGTAGCTTCAAGGAAGCATGAATGGAGCTTTCAAAATGGGAAAGCAGGGCTAGTTCCATCAGGCCCCCATTTCCACGGGCACACGCAGCATACATCCCTGTGCTTTCTAACAAGTCCAAACACACACAGGTTACCCAGTGGTTCCTTCCCTGAATCAACTCCTCGAGGCAGGGTGTTCTGCAAATATCAAACTACCTCAACCAAGGAACGCCCCAGCTAGGCCTCCGGGCCCGTGGCTCTTCAGAAGCCTGCAGTGTTACCCTAGGAACTGGGCTTTCGTTACAGTCGGAACGCAAGCCGACTTTCTCCTGGAGGCAGGGTGACTTCAGGCAGGGGGTCCCAGGTGGAATACGAAGCCGAGGGTTTTTCTAAGTGTAGCTCAGACTTCAGCAATGAGCCAGACCTGCACGGCATGTTGGACCTGTTAGAACAGTGTTCGTCAACCTGTGGGAGTGCTGAGGAAATCAAGCTGTCCCAAGAAAGAGTGCAGTGTGCTGCCCTACACTCGGCATACACAGAGTGGCTCCGAGGCCTACGGGCCTGGATGTGGCATAGCGGGCCCATGGGGGCCTGGGGTTACTCAGTGTTCTTGCAGGGAAGAGGTTGCCCACGCGAGGCTCCTAGATGTCCTGCAAAGCGGACTGACGTTAAAATAATGCAGAGCAGGGGCTTCGCTTGTGGTGCAGTGGTTGGGAATCCACCTGCCGATGCAGGGGACATGGGTTCGAGCCTTGGTCCACCAAGATCTCACATGCTGCGGAGCAACTAAGCCCGTGCTCCACAACGACTGAGCCTGCGCTCTAGAGTCCGGGAGCCACAATGACTGAGCCCGCATGCCACAACTACTGAAGTCCACGTGCCTAGAGCTTCTGCTCCACAACAAGAGGAGCCACCGCAGTGAGAAGCCCGAGCACCGCAACGAAGAGTAGCCCCCGCTCGCTACACCTAGAGAAAGCTCACATGCAGCAACGAAGAACCAACACAGTAAACAAAAATGATAAATTACATAAAAAAATAAATAAATAGATAGACAGATAGATAAACAAATGAATAAATAAATAAACTACAGCTGAGCAGGGGCTACGTCCTCCTGAAAACTGCAGCACGCCTCCGCTTCTGCACGGCAATTCAGGGCCTTACCTCGAGGCAAGTGCTCACGCTGAGTGTCCCGTTAGCGCCACAGCATGGTAGGATGCTGGCTTTCTCCTCGAGCAGAGTGACTTCAGGTACGAGGTCCTCGAAGAATTCTAAGCACAGTGTTTTCTCATGGCAGCTCAGACGGGGGCCATGACGAACACTTCCATGGCACGTCGCACTGCCTAGAAATGTGGTCCTGAGGCTGTTCCAGTGCTCTGGAAATGTAGCTCTCCATAAGGAACGAGCAGTGTGTTGCCCCTCACTCGGCATACACAGAGGGCCTCCGAGGGACCGACCTTTGGGCCTCGATTTTGCCCAGCAGGCCCACAGGGGTCTGGAGGTACTCACTGATCTTGGAGGGAAAATGATGCACACCCGAGGGGCCTAGGAGTCCTGAAAAGGATACTTCCTTTAAAATAAAACAGAACAGGGGCTTCCCTGGTGGCGCAGTGGTTGAGAATCTGCCTGCCAATGCAGGGTACACGGGTTCCAGCCCTGGTCTGGGAGGATCCCACATGCCGTGGGGCATCTGGGCCCGTGAGCCACAACTACTGAGCCTGAGCCTCTGGACCCTGTGCTCCGCAACAAGAGAGGCCGCGATAGTGAGAGGCCTACACACCGCGATGAAGAGTGGCCCCCACTTACCGCAACTGGAGAGGGCCCTAGAACAGAAACGAAGACCCAACATAGCAATCAATCAATCAACACATAAATCTTAAAAAAACAATAAAACATTAAAAAAATAAAATACAATAAAGCAGAACAGCGACTAAGACTTCGTGGAAAGGGCTGCATGCCTCCATTTCTGCGCGGTTACTCAGGGACTTACCTGGAGGCCAGTACTCACGTTGAGTTTCCCTTTAGCTCTAGAGCGTGGCAGGATGAGATCCACCCCGGCCATCGAAGCACCCAGCTTAGCTTGAGAAAACTCCTTTTCTTCCCAGAGCCATGCCTACAGTGGCTAGTGGCCTGTCAACAGCAGTCAATTTCAAGTAGCTTCAAGGCAGCATGAATGGAGCTTTCAAAATGGGAAAGCAAGGCTAGTTCCATCAGGCCCCCATTTCCACGGGCACACGCAGCATACATCCCTGTGCTTTCTAACAAGTCCAAACAGACACAGGTTACCCAGTGGTTCCTTCCCTGAATCAACTCCTCCAAGCAGGGTGTTCTGCAAATAGCGAACTGTCTCAACCAAGGAAAGCCCCAGCTAAGCCTCCGGGCCCGTGGCTCTTCAAAACCCGGCAGTGTTACATGAGGAACTGGGCTTTAGTTGCAGTCGGAACGCAGGCTGACATTCTCCTGGAGGCAGGGTGACTTCAAGTAGGGGGTCCCAGATGGAATGCGAAGCCGAGGGTTATTCTCAGTGCAGCTCAGACTAGGGCAATGAGGCTGACTTGCACGGAATGTTGGACCTGCTAGAAAGGTGTTCGTCGATCTGTGGGAGTGTTGAGGAAATCAAGCTGTCCCAAGAAAGAGTGCAGTCTGTTGCCCTACACTCGGCATACACAGAGTGGCTCCGAAGGGCTACGGGCCTGGATGTGGCTTAGCAGGCCCATGGGGGCCTGAGGGTACTCAGTGTTCTTGCAGGGAATAGGTTGCCCACGCGGGGTTCCTAGATATCCTGCAAAGCGTACTGACGTTAAAACAATGCAGGGCAGCGGCTACGGCCTCAGGGAAACTGCTGCACGCCTCCGCTTCTGCATGGCAATTCAGGGCCTTACCTTGAGGCACGTGCTCTCACTGAGTGTCCCGTTAGCGACACAGCATGGTAGGATGCTGGCTTTCTCCTCGAGCAGAGTGATTTCAGGTACGAGGTCCTCGAAGAATTCTAAGCGGAGTGTTTTCTCATGGCAGCTCAGACGGGGGCCATGACGAACACTTCCATGGCACGTCGCACTGCCTAGAAATGTGGTCCTGAGGTTGTTCCAGTGCTCTGGAAATGTAGCTCTCCTTATGGAAGGAGCAGTGTGTTGCCCATCACTTGGCATACACAGAGGGCCTCCGAGGGACCGACCTTTGGGCCTCGATGTTGCTCAGCAGGCCCACAGGGGTCTGGAGGTACTCACTGATCTTGGAGGGAAAAGGATGCACACCCGAGGGGCCTAGGAGTCCTGAAAAGGGTACTTCCTTTAAAAGAAAGCAAAACAGTGACTAAGACCTCATGGAAACAGCTGCATGCCACACATTCTGCACGGCTACTCAGGGCCGTACCTCGAGGCCAGTACACACGTTGAGTTTCCCTTTAGCTCTAGAGCGCGGCAGGATGAGTTCCACCCTGGCCATGGAAGCACCCGGCTTAGCTAGAGAAAATTCATTTTCTTCCCAGAGCCATGCCTACAGTGGCTAGTGGCCTGTCAACAGCAGTCAATTTCAAGTAGCTTCAAGGAAGCATGAATGGAGCTTTCAAAATGGGAAAGCAGGGCTAGTTCCATCAGGCCCCCATTTCCACGGGCACACGCAGCATACATCCCTGTGCTTTCTAACAAGTCCAAACACACACAGGTTACCCAGTGGTTCCTTCCCTGAATCAACTCCTCGAGGCAGGGTGTTCTGCAAATATCAAACTACCTCAACCAAGGAACGCCCCAGCTAGGCCTCCGGGCCCGTGGCTCTTCAGAAGCCTGCAGTGTTACCCTAGGAACTGGGCTTTCGTTACAGTCGGAACGCAAGCCGACTTTCTCCTGGAGGCAGGGTGACTTCAGGCAGGGGGTCCCAGGTGGAATACGAAGCCGAGGGTTTTTCTAAGTGTAGCTCAGACTTCAGCAATGAGCCAGACCTGCACGGCATGTTGGACCTGTTAGAACAGTGTTCGTCGACCTGTGGGAGTGCTGGGGAAATCAAGCTGTCCCAAGAAAGAGTGCAGTGTGCTGCCCTACACTCGGCATACACAGAGTGGCTCCGAAGGCCTACGGGCCTGGATATGGCATAGCGGGCCCATGGGGGCCTGGGGTTACTCAGTGTTCTTGCACGGAAGAGGTTGCCCACGCGAGGCTCCTAGATGTCCTGCAAAGCGGACTGACGTTAAAATAATGCACAGCAGGGGCTTCGCTTGTGGTGCAGTGGTTGGGAAACCACCTGCCGATGCAGGGGACATGGGTTCGAGCCTTGGTCCACCAAGATCTCACATGCTGCGGAGCAACTAAGCCCGTGCTCCACAACGACTGAGCCTGCGCTCTAGAGTCCGGGAGCCACAATGACTGAGCCCGCATGCCACAACTACTGAAGTCCACGTGCCTAGAGCTTCTGCTCCACAACAAGAGGAGCCACCACAATGAGAAGCCCGAGCACTGCAACGAAGAGTAGCCCCCGCTCACTACAACTAGAGAAAGCTCACATGCAGCAACGAAGACCCAACACAGTAAAACAAAAATGATAAATTACATAAAAAACTAAATAAATTGATAGACAGATAGATAAACAAATGAATAAATAAATAAACTACAGCTGAGCAGGGGCTACGGCCTCCTGAAAACTGCAGCACGCCTCCGCTTCTGCACGGCAATTCAGGGCCTTACCTCGAGGCAAGTGCTCACGCTGAGTGTCCCGTTAGCACCACAGCATGGTAGGATGCTGGCTTTCTCCTCGAGCAGAGTGACTTCAGGTATGAGGTCCTCGAAGAATTCTAAGCACAGTGATTTCTCATGGCAGCTCAGACGGGGGCCGTGACGAACACTTCCATGGCACGTCGCACTGCCTAGAAATGTGGTCCTGAGGCTGTTCCAGTGCTCTGGAAATGTAGCTCTCCTTAAGGAACGAGCAGTGTGTTGCCCCTCACTCGGCATACACAGAGGGCCTCCGAGGGACCGACCTTTGGGCCTCGATGTTGCCCAGCAGGCCCACAGGGGTCTGGAGGTACTCACTGATCTTGGAGGGAAAATGATGCACACCCGAGGGGCCTAGGAGTCCTGAAAAGGGTACTTCCTTTAAAATAAAACAGAACAGGGGCTTCCCTGGTGGCGCAGTGGTTGAGAATCTGCCTGCCAATGCAGGGTACACGGGTTCCAGCCCTGGTCTGGGAGGATCCCACATGCCGTGGGGCATCTGGGCCCGTGAGCCACAACTACTGAGCCTGAGCCTCTGGACCCTGTGCTCCGCAACAAGAGAGGCCGCGATAGTGAGAGGCCTACGCACCGCGATGAAGAGTGGCCCCCACTTACCGCAACTGGAGAGGGCCCTAGGACAGAAACGAAGACCCAACATAGCAATCAATCAATCAATACATAAATCTTAAAAAAACAATAAAACATTAAAAAAATAAAATACAATAAAGCAGAACAGCAACTAAGACTTCGTGGAAAGGGCTGCATGCCTCCATTTCTGCGCGGTTACTCAGGGACTTACCTGGAGGCCAGTACTCACGTTGAGTTTCCCTTTAGCTCTAGAGCGTGGCAGGATGAGCTCCACCCCGGCCATCGAAGCACCCGGCTTAGCTAGAGAAAACTCCTTTTCTTCCCAGAGCCATGCCTACAGTGGCTAGTGGCCTGTCAACAGCAGTCAATTTCAAGTAGCTTCAAGGCAGCATGAATGGAGCTTTCAAAATGGGAAAGCAAGGCTAGTTCCATCAGGCCCCCATTTCCACGGGCACACGCAGCATACATCCCTGTGCTTTCTAACAAGTCCAAACAGACACAGGTTACCCAGTGGTTCCTTCCCTGAATCAACTCCTCGAAGCAGGGTGTTCTGCAAATAGCGAACTGTCTCATCCAAGGAAAGCCCCAGCTAAGCCTCCGGTCCCGTGGCTCTTCAAATCCCGGCAGTGTTACATGAGGAACTAGGCTTTAGTTGCAGTCGGAACGCAGGCTGACATTCTCCTGGAGGCAGGGTGACTTCAAGCAGGGGGTCCCAGATGGAATGCGAAGCCGAGGGTTATTCTCAGTGCAGCTCAGACTAGGGCAATGAGGCTGACTTGCACGGAATGTTGGACCTGCTAGAAAGGTGTTCGTCGATCTGTGGGAGTGTTGAGGAAATCAAGCTGTCCCAAGAAAGAGTGCAGTCTGTTGCCCTACACTCGGCATGCACAGAGTGGCTCCGAAGGGCTACGGGCCTGGATGTGGCTTAGCAGGCCCATGGGGGCCTGAGGGTACTCAGTGTTCTTGCAGGGAATAGGTTGCCCACGCGGGGTTCCTAGATATCCTGCAAAGCGTACTGACGTTAAAACAATGCAGGGCAGCGGCTACGGCCTCAGGGAAACTGCTGCACGCCTCCGCTTCTGCATGGCAATTCAGGGCCTTACCTTGAGGCACGTGCTCTCACTGAGTGTCCCGTTAGCGACACAGCATGGTAGGATGCTGGCTTTCTCCTCGAGCAGAGTGATTTCAGGTACGAGGTCCTCGAAGAATTCTAAGCGGAGTGTTTTCTCATGGCAGCTCAGACGGGGGCCATGACGAACACTTCCATGGCACGTCACACTGCCTAGAAATGTGGTCCTGAGGCTGTTCCAGTGCTCTGGAAATGTAGCTCTCCTTATGGAAGGAGCAGTGTGTTGCCCATCACTTGGCATACACAGAGGGCCTCCGAGGGACCGACCTTTGGGCCTCGATGTTGCTCAGCAGGCCCACAGGGGTCTGGAGGTACTCACTGATCTTGGAGGGAAAAGGATGCACACCCGAGGGGCCTAGGAGTCCTGAAAAGGGTACTTCCTTTAAAAGAAAGCAAAACAGTGACTAAGACCTCATGGAAACAGCTGCATGCCACCCATTCTGCACGGCTACTCAGGGCCGTACCTCGAGGCCAGTACACACGTTGAGTTTCCCTTTAGCTCTAGAGCGCGGCAGGATGAGTTCCACCCTGGCCATGGAAGCACCCGGCTTAGCTAGAGAAAATTCATTTTCTTCCCAGAGCCATGCCTACAGTGGCTAGTGGCCTGTCAACAGCAGTCAATTTCAAGTAGCTTCAAGGAAGCATGAATGGAGCTTTCAAAATGGGAAAGCAGGGCTAGTTCCATCAGGCCCCCATTTCCACGGGCACACGCAGCATACATCCCTGTGCTTTCTAACAAGTCCAAACACACACAGGTTACCCAGTGGTTCCTTCCCTGAATCAACTCCTCGAGGCAGGGTGTTCTGCAAATATCAAACTACCTCAACCAAGGAACGCCCCAGCTAGGCCTCCGGGCCCGTGGCTCTTCAGAAGCCTGCAGTGTTACCCTAGGAACTGGGCTTTCATTACACTCGGAACGCAAGCCGACTTTCTCCTGGAGGAGGGTGACTTCAGGCAGGGGGTCCCAGGTGGAATACGAAGCCGAGGGTTTTTCTAAGTGTAGCTGAGACTTCAGCAATGAGCCAGACCTGCACGGCATGTTGGACCTGTTAGAACAGTGTTCGTCGACCTGTGGGAGTGCTGGGGAAATCAAGCTGTCCCAAGAAAGAGTGCAGTGTGCTGCCCTACACTCGGCATACACAGAGTGGCTCCGAAGGCCTACGGGCCTGGATGTGGCATAGCGGGCCCATGGGGGCCTGGGGTTACTCAGTGTTCTTGCAGGGAAGAGGTTGCCCACGCGAGGCTCCTAGATGTCCTGCAAAGCGGACTGACGTTAAAATAATGCACAGCAGGGGCTTCGCTTGTGGTGCAGTGGTTGGGAAACCACCTGCCGATGCAGGGGACATGGGTTCGAGCCTTGGTCCACCAAGATCTCACATGCTGCGGAGCAACTAAGCCCGTGCTCCACAACGACTGAGCCTGCGCTCTAGAGTCCGGGAGCCACAATGACTGAGCCCGCATGCCACAACTACTGAAGTCCACGTGCCTAGAGCTTCTGCTCCACAACAAGAGGAGCCACCGCAATGAGAAGCCCGAGCACTGCAACGAAGAGTAGCCCCCGCTCGCTACAACTAGAGAAAGCTCACATGCAGCAACGAAGACCCAACACAGTAAAACAAAAATGATAAATTACATAAAAAACTAAATAAATTGATAGACAGATAGATAAACAAATGAATAAATAAATAAACTACAGCTGAGCAGGGGCTACGGCCTCCTGAAAACTGCAGCACGCCTCCGCTTCTGCACGGCAATTCAGGGCCTTACCTCGAGGCAAGTGCTCACGCTGAGTGTCCCGTTAGCACCACAGCATGGTAGGATGCTGGCTTTCTCCTCGAGCAGAGTGACTTCAGGTACGAGGTCCTCGAAGAATTCTAAGCACAGTGTTTTCTCATGGCAGCTCAGACGGGGGCCGTGACGAACACTTCCATGGCACGTCGCACTGCCTAGAAATGTGGTCCTGAGGCTGTTCCAGTGCTCTGGAAATGTAGCTCTCCTTAAGGAACGAGCAGTGTGTTGCCCCTCACTCGGCATACACAGAGGGCCTCCGAGGGACCGACCTTTGGGCCTCGATGTTGCCCAGCAGGCCCACAGGGGTCTGGAGGTACTCACTGATCTTGGAGGGAAAATGATGCACACCCGAGGGGCCTAGGAGTCCTGAAAAGGGTACTTCCTTTAAAATAAAACAGAACAGGGGCTTCCCTGGTGGCGCAGTGGTTGAGAATCTGCCTGCCAATGCAGGGTACACGGGTTCCAGCCCTGGTCTGGGAGGATCCCACATGCCGTGGGGCATCTGGGCCCGTGAGCCACAACTACTGAGCCTGAGCCTCTGGACCCTGTGCTCCGCAACAAGAGAGGCCGCGATAGTGAGAGGCCTACGCACCGCGATGAAGAGTGGCCCCCACTTACCGCAACTGGAGAGGGCCCTAGGACAGAAACGAAGACCCAACATAGCAATCAATCAATCAATACATAAATCTTAAAAAAACAATAAAACATTAAAAAAATAAAATACAATAAAGCAGAACAGCAACTAAGACTTCGTGGAAAGGGCTGCATGCCTCCATTTCTGCGCGGTTACTCAGGGACTTACCTGGAGGCCAGTACTCACGTTGAGTTTCCCTTTAGCTCTAGAGCGTGGCAGGATGAGATCCACCCCGGCCATCGAAGCACCCGGCTTAGCTAGAGAAAACTCCTTTTTTTCCCAGAGCCATGCCTCCAGTGGCTAGTGGCCTGTCAACAGCAGTCAATTTCAAGTAGCTTCAAGGCCGCATGAATGGAGCTTTCAAAATGGGAAAGCAAGGCTAGTTCCATCAGGCCCCCATTTCCACGGGCACACGCAGCATACATCCCTGTGCTTTCTAACAAGTCCAAACAGACACAGGTTACCCAGTGGTTCCTTCCCTGAATCAACTCCTCCAAGCAGGGTGTTCTGCAAATAGCGAACTGTCTCAACCAAGGATCGCCCCAGCTAAGCCTCCGGGCCCGTGGCTCTTCAAAACCCGGCAGTGTTACATGAGGAACTGGGCTTTAGTTGCAGTCGGAACGCAGGCTGACATTCTCCTGGAGGCAGGGTGACTTCAAGCAGGGGGTCCCAGATGGAATGCGAAGCCGAGGGTTATTCTCAGTGCAGCTCAGACTAGGGCAATTAGGCAGACTTGCACGGAATGTTGGACCTGCTAGAAAGGTGTTCGTCGATCTGTGGGAGTGTTGAGGAAATCAAGCTGTCCCAAGAAAGAGTGCAGTCTGTTGCCCTACACTCGGCATACACAAAGTGGCTCCGAAGGGCTACGGGCCTGGATGTGGCTTAGCAGGCCCATGGGGGCCTGAGGGTACTCAGTGTTCTTGCAGGGAATAGGTTGCCCACGCGGGGTTCCTAGATATCCTGCAAAGCGAACTGACGTTAAAACAATGCAGAGCAGCGGCTACAGCCTCATGGAAACTGCTGCACGCCTCCGCTTCTGCATGGCAATTCAGGGCCTTACCTTGAGGCACGTGCTCTCGCTGAGTGTCCCGTTAGCGACACAGCATGGTAGGATGCTGGCTTTCTCCTCGAGCAGAGTGATTTCAGGTACGAGGTCCTTGAAGAATTCTAAGCGGAGTGTTTTCTCATGGCAGCTCAGACGGGGGCCATGAGGAACACTTCCATGGCACGTCGCACTGGCTAGAAATGTGGTCCTGAGGCTGTTCCAGTGCTCTGGAAATGTAGCTCTCCTTAAGGAAGGAGCAGTGTGTTGCCCATCACTTGGCATACACAGAGGGCCTCCGAGGGACCGACCTTTGGGCCTCGATGTTGCTCAGCAGGCCCACAGGGGTCTGGAGGTACTCACTGATCTTGGAGGGAAAAGGATGCACACCCGAGGGGCCTAGGAGTCCTGAAAAGGGTACTTCCTTTAAAAGAAAGCAAAACAGTGACTAAGACCTCATGGAAACAGCTGCAGGCCACACATTCTGCACGGCTACTCAGGGCCGTACCTCGAGGCCAGTACTCACGTTGAGTTTCCCTTTAGCTCTAGAGCGTGGCAGGATGAGTTCCACCCTGGCCATGGAAGCACCCGGCTTAGCTAGAGAAAATTCATTTTCTTCCCAGAGCCATGCCTACAGTGGCTAGTGGCCTGTCAACAGCAGTCAATTTCAAGTAGCTTCAAGGCAGCATGAATGGAGCTTTCAAAATGGGAAAGCAAGGCTAGTTCCATCAGGCCCCCATTTCCACGGGCACACGCAGCATACATCCCTGTGCTTTCTAACAAGTCCAAAGAGACACAGGTTACCCAGTGGTTCCTTCCCTGAATTAACTCCTCGAAGCAGGGTGTTCTGCAAATAGCGAACTGTCTCAACCAAGGAAAGCCCCAGCTAAGCCTCCGGGCCCGTGGCTCTTCAAAAGCCTGCAGTGTTACCCTAGGAACCTTGCTTTCGTTGCAGTCGGAATGCAAGCCGACTTTCTCCTGGAGGCAGGGTGACTTCAGGCAGGGGGTCCCAGGTGAAATACGAAGCCGAGGGTTTTTCTAAGTGTAGCTCAGACTTCAGCAATGAGCCAGACCTGCACGGCATGTTGGACCTGTTAGAACAGTGTTCGTCGACCTGTGGGAGTGCTGGGGAAATCAAGCTGTCCCAAGAAAGAGTGCAGTGTGCTGTCCAACACTCGGCATACACAGAGTGGCTCCGAAGGCCTACGGGCCTGGATGTGGCATAGCGGGCCCATGGGGGCCTGGGGTTACTCAGTGTTCTTGCAGGGAATAGGTTGCCCACGCGAGCCCCTAGATGTCCTGCAAAGCGGACTGACGTTAAAATAATGCAGAGCAGGGGCTTCGCTTGTGGTGCAGTGGTTGGGAATCCACCTGCCGATGCAGGGGACATGGGTTCGAGCCTTGGTCCACCAAGATCTCACATGCTGCGGAGCAACTAAGCCTGTGCTCCACAACGACTGAGCCTGCGCTCTAGAGTCCGGGAGCCACAATGACTGAGCCCGCATGCCACAACTACTGAAGTCCACGTGCCTAGAGCTTCTGCTCCACAACAAGAGGAGCCACCGCAATGAGAAGCCCGAGCACCGCAACGAAGAGTAGCCCCCGCTCGCTACAACTAGAGAAAGCTCACATGCAGCAACGAAGACCCAACACAGTAAAACAAAAATGATAAATTACATAAAAAAATAAATAAATAGATAGACAGATAGATAAACAAATGAATAAATAAATAAACTAAAGCTGAACAGGGGCTACGGCCTCCTGAAAACTGCATCACGCCTCCGCTTCTGCACGGCAATTCAGGGCCTTACCTCGAGGCAAGTGCTCACGCTGAGTGTCCCATTAGCGCCACAGCATGGTAGGATGCTGGCTTTCTCCTCGAGCAGAGTGACTTCAGGTACGAGGTCCTCGAAGAATTCTAAGCACAGTGTTTTCTCATGGCAGCTCAGACGGGGGCCATGACGAACACTTCCATGGCACGTCGCACTGCCTAGAAATGTGGTCCTGAAGCTGTTCCAGTGCTCTGGAAATGTAGCTCTCCTTAAGGAACGAGCAGTGTGTTGTCCCTCACTCGGCATACACAGAGGGCCTCCGCGGGACCGACCTTTGGGCCTCGATGTTGCCCAGCAGGCCCACAGGGGTCTGGAGGTACTCACTGATCTTGGAGGGAAAATGATGCACACCCGAGGGGCCTAGGAGTCCTGAAAAGGGTACTTCCTTTAAAATAAAACAGAACAGGGGCTTCCCTGGTGGCGCAGTGGTTGAGAATCTGCCTGCCAATGCAGGGTACACGGGTTCCAGCCCTGGTCTGGGAGGATCCCACATGCCGTGGGGCATCTGGGCCCGTGAGCCACAACTACTGAGCCTGAGCCTCTGGACCCTGTGCTCCGCAACAAGAGAGGCTGCGATAGTGAGAGGCCTACGCACCGCGATGAAGAGTGGCCCCCACTTACCGCAACTGGAGAGGGCCCTAGGACAGAAACGAAGACCCAACATAGCAATCAATCAATCAATACATAAATCTTAAAAAAACAATAAAACATTAAAAAAATAAAATACAATAAAGCAGAACAGCGACTAAGACTTCGTGGAAAGGGCTGCATGCCTCCATTTCTGCGCGGTTACTCAGGGACTTACCTGGAGGCCAGTACTCACGTTGAGTTTCCCTTTAGCTCTAGAGCGTGGCAGGATGAGCTCCACCCCGGCCATCGAAGCACCCGGCTTAGCTTGAGAAAACTCCTTTTCTTCCCAGAGCCATGCCTACAGTGGCTAGTGGCCTGTCAACAGCAGTCAATTTCAAGTAGCTTCAAGGCAGCATGAATGGAGCTTTCAAAATGGGAAAGCAAGGCTAGTTCCATCAGGCCCCCATTTCCACGGGCACACGCAGCATACATCCCTGTGCTTTCTAACAAGTCCAAACAGACACAGGTTACCCAGTGGTTCCTTCCCTGAATCAACTCCTCCAAGCAGGGTGTTCTGCAAATAGCGAACTGTCTCATCCAAGGAAAGCCCCAGCTAAGCCTCCGGGCCCGTGGCTCTTCAAAACCCGGCAGTGTTACATGAGGAACTGGGCTTTAGTTGCAGTCGGAACGCAGGCTGACATTCTCCTGGAGGCAGGGTGACTTCAAGCAGGGGGTCCCAGATGGAATGCGAAGACGAGGGTTATTCTCAGTGCAGCTCAGACTAGGGCAATGAGGCTGACTTGCACGGAATGTTGGACCTGCTAGAAAGGTGTTCGTCGATCTGTGGGAGTGTTGAGGAAATCAAGCTGTCCCAAGAAAGAGTGCAGTCTGTTGCCCTACACTCGGCATACACAGAGTGGCTCCGAAGGGCTACGGGCCTGGATGTGGCTTAGCAGGCCCATGGGGGCCTGAGGGTACTCAGTGTTCTTGCAGGGAATAGGTTGCCCACGCGGGGTTCCTAGATATCCTGCAAAGCGTACTGACATTAAAACAATGCAGGGCAGCGGCTACGGCCTCAGGGAAACTGCTGCACGCCTCCGCTTCTGCATGGCAATTCAGGGCCTTACCTTGAGGCACGTGCTCTCACTGAGTGTCCCGTTAGCGACACAGCATGGTAGGATGCTGGCTTTCTCCTCGAGCAGAGTGATTTCAGGTACGAGGTCCTCGAAGAATTCTAAGTGGAGTGTTTTCTCATGGCAGCTCAGACGGGGGCCATGACGAACACTTCCATGGCACGTCGCACTGCCTAGAAATGTGGTCCTGAGGCTGTTCCAGTGCTCTGGAAATGTAGCTCTCCTTATGGAAGGAGCAGTGTGTTGCCCATCACTTGGCATACACAGAGGGCCTCCGAGGGACCGACCTTTGGGCCTCGATGTTGCTCAGCAGGCCCACAGGGGTCTGGAGGTACTCACTGATCTTGGAGGGAAAAGGATGCACACCCGAGGGGCCTAGGAGTCCTGAAAAGGGTACTTCCTTTAAAAGAAAGCAAAACAGTGACTAAGACCTCATGGAAACAGCTGCATGCCACCCATTCTGCACGGCTACTCAGGGCCGTACCTCGAGGCCAGTACACACGTTGAGTTTCCCTTTAGCTCTAGAGCGTGGCAGGATGAGTTCCACCCTGGCCATGGAAGCACCCGGCTTAGCTAGAGAAAATTCATTTTCTTCCCAGAGCCATGCCTACAGTGGCTAGTGGCCTGTCAACAGCAGTCAATTTCAAGTAGCTTCAAGTAAGCATGAATGGAGCTTTCTAAATGGGAAAGCAGGGCTAGTTCCATCAGGCCCCCATTTCCACGGGCACACGCAGCATACATCCCTGTGCTTTCTAACAAGTCCAAACACACACAGGTTACCCAGTGGTTCCTTCCCTGAATCAACTCCTCGAAGCAGGGTGTTCTGCAAATATCAAACTACCTCAACCAAGGAACGCCCCAGCTAGGCCTCCGGGCCCGTGGCTCTTCAGAAGCCTGCAGTGTTACCCTAGGAACTGGGCTTTCGTTACAGTCGGAACGCAAGCCGACTTTCTCCTGGAGGCAGGGTGACTTCAGGCAGGGGGTCCCAGGTGGAATACGAAGCCGAGGGTTTTTCTAAGTGTAGCTCAGACTTCAGCAATGAGCCAGACCTGCACGGCATGTTGGACCTGTTAGAACAGTGTTCGTCGACCTGTGGGAGTGCTGAGGTAATCAAGCTGTCCCAAGAAAGAGTGCAGTGTGCTGCCCTACACTCGGCATACACAGAGTGGCTCCGAGGCCTACGGGCCTGGATGTGGCATAGCGGGCCCATGGGGGCCTGGGGTTACTCAGTGTTCTTGCAGGGAAGAGGTTGCCCACGCGAGGCTCCTAGATGTCCTGCAAAGCGGACTGACGTTAAAATAATGCAGAGCAGGGGCTTCGCTTGTGGTGCAGTGGTTGGGAATCCACCTGCCGATGCAGGGGACATGGGTTCGAGCCTTGGTCCACCAAGATCTCACATGCTGCGGAGCAACTAAGCCCGTGCTCCACAACGACTGAGCCTGCGCTCTAGAGTCCAGGAGCCACAATGACTGAGCCCGCATGCCACAACTACTGAAGTCCACGTGCCTAGAGCTTCTGCTCCACAACAAGAGGAGCCACCGCAGTGAGAAGCCCGAGCACCGCAACGAAGAGTAGCCCCCGCTCGCTACACCTAGAGAAAGCTCACATGCAGCAACGAAGAACCAACACAGTAAACAAAAATGATAAATTACATAAAAAAATAAATAAATAGATAGACAGATAGATAAACAAATGAATAAATAAATAAACTACAGCTGAGCAGGGGCTACGTCCTCCTGAAAACTGCAGCACGCCTCCGCTTCTGCACGGCAATTCAGGGCCTTACCTCGAGGCAAGTGCTCACGCTGAGTGTCCCGTTAGCGCCACAGCATGGTAGGATGCTGGCTTTCTCCTCGAGCAGAGTGACTTCAGGTACGAGGTCCTCGAAGAATTCTAAGCACAGTGTTTTCTCATGGCAGCTCAGACGGGGGCCATGACGAACACTTCCATGGCACGTCGCACTGCCTAGAAATGTGGTCCTGAGGCTGTTCCAGTGCTCTGGAAATGTAGCTCTCCATAAGGAACGAGCAGTGTGTTGCCCCTCACTCGGCATACACAGAGGGCCTCCGAGGGACCGACCTTTGGGCCTCGATTTTGCCCAGCAGGCCCACAGGGGTCTGGAGGTACTCACTGATCTTGGAGGGAAAATGATGCACACCCGAGGGGCCTAGGAGTCCTGAAAAGGGTACTTCCTTTAAAATAAAACAGAACAGGGGCTTCCCTGGTGGCGCAGTGGTTGAGAATCTGCCTGCCAATGCAGGGTACACGGGTTCCAGCCCTGGTCTGGGAGGATCCCACATGCCGTGGGGCATCTGGGCCCGTGAGCCACAACTACTGAGCCTGAGCCTCTGGACCCTGTGCTCCGCAACAAGAGAGGCCACGATAGTGAGAGGCCTACGCACCGCGATGAAGAGTGGCCCCCACTTACCGCAACTGGAGAGGGCCCTAGAACAGAAACGAAGACCCAACATAGCAATCAATCAATCAATACATAAATCTTAAAAAAACAATAAAACTTTAAAAAAATAAAATACAATAAAGCAGAACAGCGACTAAGACTTCGTGGAAAGGGCTGCATGCCTCCATTTCTGCGCGGTTACTCAGGGACTTACCTGGAGGCCAGTACTCACGTTGAGTTTCCCTTTAGCTCTAGAGCGTGGCAGGATGAGATCCACCCCGGCCATCGAAGCACCCAGCTTAGCTTGAGAAAACTCCTTTTCTTCCCAGAGCCATGCCTACAGTGGCTAGTGGCCTGTCAACAGCAGTCAATTTCAAGTAGCTTCAAGGCAGCATGAATGGAGCTTTCAAAATGGGAAAGCAAGGCTAGTTCCATCAGGCCCCCATTTCCACGGGCACACGCAGCATACATCCCTGTGCTTTCTAACAAGTCCAAAGAGACACAGGTTACCCAGTGGTTCCTTCCCTGAATCAACTCCTCCAAGCAGGGTGTTCTGCAAATAGCGAACTGTCTCAACCAAGGAAAGCCCCAGCTAAGCCTCCGGGCCCGTGGCTCTTCAAAACCCGGCAGTGTTACATGAGGAACTGGGCTTTAGTTGCAGTCGGAACGCAGGCTGACATTCTCCTGGAGGCAGGGTGACTTCAAGTAGGGGGTCCCAGATGGAATGCGAAGCCGAGGGTTATTCTCAGTGCAGCTCAGACTAGGGCAATGAGGCTGACTTGCACGGAATGTTGGACCTGCTAGAAAGGTGTTCGTCGATCTGTGGGAGTGTTGAGGAAATCAAGCTGTCCCAAGAAAGAGTGCAGTCTGTTGCCCTACACTCGGCATACACAGAGTGGCTCCGAAGGGCTACGGGCCTGGATGTGGCTTAGCAGGCCCATGGGGGCCTGAGGGTACTCAGTGTTCTTACAGGGAATAGGTTGCCCACGCGGGGTTCCTAGATATCCTGCAAAGCGTACTGACGTTAAAACAATGCAGGGCAGCGGCTACGGCCTCAGGGAAACTGCTGCACGCCTCCGCTTCTGCATGGCAATTCAGGGCCTTACCTTGAGGCACGTGCTCTCACTGAGTGTCCCGTTAGCGACACAGCATGGTAGGATGCTGGCTTTCTCCTCGAGCAGAGTGATTTCAGGTACGAGGTCCTCGAAGAATTCTAAGCGGAGTGTTTTCTCATGGCAGCTCAGAGGGGGGCCATGACGAACACTTCCATGGCACGTCGCACTGCCTAGAAATGTGGTCCTGAGGTTGTTCCAGTGCTCTGGAAATGTAGCTCTCCTTATGGAAGGAGCAGTGTGTTGCCCATCACTTGGCATACACAGAGGGCCTCCGAGGGACCGACCTTTGGGCCTCGATGTTGCTCAGCAGGCCCACAGGGGTCTGGAGGTACTCACTGATCTTGGAGGGAAAAGGATGCACACCCGAGGGGCCTAGGAGTCCTGAAAAGGGTACTTCCTTTAAAAGAAAGCAAAACAGTGACTAAGACCTCATGGAAACAGCTGCATGCCACACATTCTGCACGGCTACTCAGGGCCGTACCTCGAGGCCAGTACACACGTTGAGTTTCCCTTTAGCTCTAGAGCGCGGCAGGATGAGTTCCACCCTGGCCATGGAAGCACCCGGCTTAGCTAGAGAAAATTCATTTTCTTCCCAGAGCCATGCCTACAGTGGCTAGTGGCCTGTCAACAGCAGTCAATTTCAAGTAGCTTCAAGGAAGCATGAATGGAGCTTTCAAAATGGGAAAGCAGGGCTAGTTCCATCAGGCCCCCATTTCCACGGGCACACGCAGCATACATCCCTGTGCTTTCTAACAAGTCCAAACACACACAGGTTACCCAGTGGTTCCTTCCCTGAATCAACTCCTCGAGGCAGGGTGTTCTGCAAATATCAAACTACCTCAACCAAGGAACGCCCCAGCTAGGCCTCCGGGCCCGTGGCTCTTCAGAAGCCTGCAGTGTTACCCTAGGAACTGGGCTTTCGTTACAGTCGGAAAGCAAGCCGACTTTCTCCTGGAGGCAGGGTGACTTCAGGCAGGGGGTCCCAGGTGGAATACGAAGCCGAGGGTTTTTCTAAGTGTAGCTCAGACTTCAGCAATGAGCCAGACCTGCACGGCATGTTGGACCTGTTAGAACAGTGTTCGTCGACCTGTGGGAGTGCTGGGGAAATCAAGCTGTCCCAAGAAAGAGTGCAGTGTGCTGCCCTACACTCGGCATACACAGAGTGGCTCCGAAGGCCTACGGGCCTGGATGTGGCATAGCGGGCCCATGGGGGCCTGGGGTTACTCAGTGTTCTTGCACGGAAGAGGTTGCCCACGCGAGGCTCCTAGATGTCCTGAAAAGCGGACTGACGTTAAAATAATGCACAGCAGGGGCTTCGCTTGTGGTGCAGTGGTTGGGAAACCACCTGCCGATGCAGGGGACATGGGTTCGAGCCTTGGTCCACCAAGATCTCACATGCTGCGGAGCAACTAAGCCCGTGCTCCACAACGACTGAGCCTGCGCTCTAGAGTCCGGGAGCCACAATGACTGAGCCCGCATGCCACAACTACTGAAGTCCACGTGCCTAGAGCTTCTGCTCCACAACAAGAGGAGCCACCGCAATGAGAAGCCCGAGCACTGCAACGAAGAGTAGCCCCCGCTCACTACAACTAGAGAAAGCTCACATGCAGCAACGAAGACCCAACACAGTAAAACAAAAATGATAAATTACATAAAAAACTAAATAAATTGATAGACAGATAGATAAACAAATGAATAAATAAATAAACTACAGCTGAGCAGGTGCTACGGCCTCCTGAAAACTGCAGCACGCCTCCGCTTCTGCACGGCAATTCAGGGCCTTACCTCGAGGCAAGTGCTCACGCTGAGTGTCCTGTTAGCGCCACAGCATGGTAGGATGCTGGCTTTCTCCTCGAGCAGAGTGACTTCAGGTACGAGGTCCTCGAAGAATTCTAAGCACAGTGTTTTCTCATGGCAGCTCAGACGGGGGCCGTGACGAACACTTCCATGGCACGTCGCACTGCCTAGAAATGTGGTCCTGAGGCTGTTCCAGTGCTCTGGAAATGTAGCTCTCCTTAAGGAACGAGCAGTGTGTTGCCCCTCACTTGGCATACACAGAGGGCCTCCGAGGGACCGACCTTTGGGCCTCGATGTTGCCCAGCAGGCCCACAGGGGTCTGGAGGTACTCACTGATCTTGGAGGGAAAATGATGCACACCCGAGGGGCCTAGGAGTCCTGAAAAGGGTACTTCCTTTAAAATAAAGCAGAACAGGGGCTTCCCTGGTGGCGCAGTGGTTGAGAATCTGCCTGCCAATGCAGGGTACACGGGTTCCAGCCCTGGTCTGGGAGGATCCCACATGCCGCGGAGCAACTGGGCCCGTGAGGCACAACTACTGAGCCTGCGCCTCTGGACACTGTGCTCCGCGACAAGAGAGGCCGCGATAGTGAGAGGCCTACACACCGCGATGAAGAGTGGCCCCCACTTACCGCAACTGGAGAGGGCCCTAGGACAGAAACGAAGACCCAACATAGCAATCAATCAATCAATACATAAATCTTAAAAAAACAATAAAACATTAAAAAATAAAATACAATAAAGCAGAACAGCGACTAAGACTTCGTGGAAAGGGCTGCATGCCTCCATTTCTGCGCGGTTACTCAGGGACTTACCTGGAGGCCAGTACTCACGTTGAGTTTCCCTTTAGCTCTAGAGCGTGGCAGGATGAGCTCCACCCCGGCCATCGAAGCACCCAGCTTAGCTTGAGAAAACTCCTTTTCTTCCCAGAGCCATGACTACAGTGGCTAGTGGCCTGTCAACAGCTGTCAATTTCAAGTAGCTTCAAGGAAGCATGAATGGAGCTTTCAAAATGGGAAAGCAAGGCTAGTTCCATCAGGCCCCCATTTCCACGGGCACACGCAGCATACATCCCTGTGCTTTCTAACAAGTCCAAAGAGACACAGGTTACCCAGTGGTTCCTTCCCTGAATCAACTCCTCCAAGCAGGGTGTTCTGCAAATAGCGAACTGTCTCAACCAAGGAAAGCCCCAGCTAAGCCTCCGGGCCCGTGGCTCTTCAAAACCCGGCAGTGTTACATGAGGAACTGGGCTTTAGTTGCAGTCGGAACGCAGGCTGACATTCTCCTGGAGGCAGGGTGACTTCAAGTAGGGGGTCCCAGATGGAATGCGAAGCTGAGGGTTATTCTCAGTGCAGCTCAGACTAGGGCAATGAGGCTGACTTGCACGGAATGTTTGACCTGCTAGAAAGGTGTTCGTCGATCTGTGGGAGTGTTGAGGAAATCAAGCTGTCCCAAGAAAGAGTGCAGTCTGTTGCCCTACACTCGGCATACACAGAGTGGCTCCGAAGGGCTACGGGCCTGGATGTGGCTTAGCAGGCCCATGGGGGCCTGAGTGTACTCAGTGTTCTTGCAGGGAATAGGTTGCCCACGCGGGGTTCCTAGATATCCTGCAAAGCGTACTGACGTTAAAACAATGCAGGGCAGCGGCTACGGCCTCAGGGAAACTGCTGCACGCCTCCGCTTCTGCATGGCAATTCAGGGCCTTACCTTGAGGCACGTGCTCTCACTGAGTGTCCCGTTAGCGACACAGCATGGTAGGATGCTGGCTTTCTCCTCGAGCAGAGTGATTTCAGGTACGAGGTCCTCGAAGAATTCTAAGCGGAGTATTTTCTCATGGCAGCTCAGACGGGGGCCATGACGAACACTTCCATGGCACGTCGCACTGCCTAGAAATGTGGTCCTGAGGTTGTTCCAGTGCTCTGGAAATGTAGCTCTCCTTATGGAAGGAGCAGTGTGTTGCCCATCACTTGGCATACACAGAGGGCCTCCGAGGGACCGACCTTTGGGCCTCGATGTTGCTCAGCAGGCCCACAGGGGTCTGGAGGTACTCACTGATCTTGGAGGGAAAAGGATGCACACCCGAGGGGCCTAGGAGTCCTGAAAAGGGTACTTCCTTTAAAAGAAAGCAAAACAGTGACTAAGACCTCATGGAAACAGCTGCATGCCACACATTCTGCACGGCTACTCAGGACCGTACCTCGAGGCCAGTACACACGTTGAGTTTCCCTTTAGCTCTACAGCGCGGCAGGATGAGTTCCACCCTGGCCATGGAAGCACCCGGCTTAGCTAGAGAAAATTCATTTTCTTCCCAGAGCCATGCCTACAGTGGCTAGTGGCCTGTCAACAGCAGTCAATTTCAAGTAGCTTCAAGGAAGCATGAATGGAGCTTTCAAAATGGGAAAGCAGGGCTAGTTCCATCAGGCCCCCATTTCCACGGGCACACGCAGCATACATCCCTGTGCTTTCTAACAAGTCCAAACACACACAGGTTACCCAGTGGTTCCTTCCCTGAATCAACTCCTCGAGGCAGGGTGTTCTGCAAATATCAAACTACCTCAACCAAGGAACGCCCCAGCTAGGCCTCCGGGCCCGTGGCTCTTCAGAAGCCTGCAGTGTTACCCTAGGAACTGGGCTTTCGTTACAGTCGGAACGCAAGCCGACTTTCTCCTGGAGGCAGGGTGACTTCAGGCAGGGGGTCCCAGGTGGAATACGAAGCCGAGGGTTTTTCTAAGTGTAGCTCAGACTTCAGCAATGAGCCAGACCTGCACGGCATGTTGGACCTGTTAGAACAGTGTTCGTCGACCTGTGGGAGTGCTGGGGAAATCAAGCTGTCCCAAGAAAGAGTGCAGTGTGCTGCCCTACACTCGGCATACACAGAGTGGCTCCGAAGGCCTACGGGCCTGGATGTGGCATAGCGGGCCCATGGGGGCCTGGGGTTACTCAGTGTTCTTGCACGGAAGAGGTTGCCCACGCGAGGCTCCTAGATGTCCTGCAAAGCGGACTGACGTTAAAATAATGCACAGCAGGGGCTTCGCTTGTGGTGCAGTGGTTGGGAAACCACCTGCCGATGCAGGGGACATGGGTTCGAGCCTTGGTCCACCAAGATCTCACATGCTGCGGAGCAACTAAGCCCGTGCTCCACAACGACTGAGCCTGCGCTCTAGAGTCCGGGAGCCACAATGACTGAGCCCGCATGCCACAACTACTGAAGTCCACGTGCCTAGAGCTTCTGCTCCACAACAAGAGGAGCCACCGCAATGAGAAGCCCGAGCACTGCAACGAAGAGTAGCCCCCGCTCACTACAACTAGAGAAAGCTCACATGCAGCAACGAAGACCCAACACAGTAAAACAAAAATGATAAATTACATAAAAAACTAAATAAATTGATAGACAGATAGATAAACAAATGAATAAATAAATAAACTACAGCTGAGCAGGTGCTACGGCCTCCTGAAAACTGCAGCACGCCTCCGCTTCTGCACGGCAATTCAGGGCCTTACCTCGAGGCAAGTGCTCACGCTGAGTGTCCTGTTAGCGCCACAGCATGGTAGGATGCTGGCTTTCTCCTCGAGCAGAGTGACTTCAGGTACGAGGTCCTCGAAGAATTCTAAGCACAGTGTTTTCTCATGGCAGCTCAGACGGGGGCCGTGACGAACACTTCCATGGCACGTCGCACTGCCTAGAAATGTGGTCCTGAGGCTGTTCCAGTGCTCTGGAAATGTAGCTCTCCTTAAGGAACGAGCAGTGTGTTGCCCCTCACTCGGCATACACAGAGGGCCTCCGAGGGACCGACCTTTGGGCCTCGATGTTGCCCAGCAGGCCCACAGGGGTCTGGAGGTACTCACTGATCTTGGAGGGAAAATGATGCACACCCGAGGGGCCTAGGAGTCCTGAAAAGGGTACTTCCTTTAAAATAAAGCAGAACAGTGGCTTCCCTGGTGGCGCAGTGGTTGAGAATCTGCCTGCCAATCCAGGGTACACGGGTTCCAGCCCTGGTCTGGGAGGATCCCACATGCCGCGGAGCAACTGGGCCCGTGAGGCACAACTACTGAGCCTGCGCCTCTGGACCCTGTGCTCCGCGACAAGAGAGGCCGCGATAGTGAGAGGCCTACACACCGCGATGAAGAGTGGCCCCCACTTACCGCAAATGGAGAGGGCCCTAGGACAGAAACGAAGACCCAACATAGCAATCAATCAATCAATACATAAATCTTAAAAAAACAATAAAACATTAAAAAATAAAATACAATAAAGCAGAACAGCGACTAAGACTTCGTGGAAAGGGCTGCATGCCTCCATTTCTGCGCGGTTACTCAGGGACTTACCTGGAGGCCAGTACTCACGTTGAGTTTCCCTTTAGCTCTAGAGCGTGGCAGGATGAGCTCCACCCCGGCCATCGAAGCACCCAGCTTAGCTTGAGAAAACTCCTTTTCTTCCCAGAGCCATGCCTACAGTGGCTAGTGGCCTGTCAACAGCTGTCAATTTCAAGTAGCTTCAAGGAAGCATGAATGGAGCTTTCAAAATGGGAAAGCAAGGCTAGTTCCATCAGGCCCCCATTTCCACGGGCACACGCAGCATACATCCCTGTGCTTTCTAACAAGTCCAAAGAGACACAGGTTACCCAGTGGTTCCTTCCCTGAATCAACTCCTCCAAGCAGGGTGTTCTGCAAATAGCGAAATGTCTCAACCAAGGAAAGCCCCAGCTAAGCCTCCGGGCCCGTGGCTCTTCAAAACCCGGCAGTGTTACATGAGGAACTGGGCTTTAGTTGCAGTCGGAACGCAGGCTGACATTCTCCTGGAGGCAGGGTGACTTCAAGTAGGGGGTCCCAGATGGAATGCGAAGCTGAGGGTTATTCTCAGTGCAGCTCAGACTAGGGCAATGAGGCTGACTTGCACGGAATGTTGGACCTGCTAGAAAGGTGTTCGTCGATCTGTGGGAGTGTTGAGGAAATCAAGCTGTCCCAAGAAAGAGTGCAGTCTGTTGCCCTACACTCGGCATACACAGAGTGGCTCCGAAGGGCTACGGGCCTGGATGTGGCTTAGCAGGCCCATGGGGGCCTGAGGGTACTCAGTGTTCTTGCAGGGAATAGGTTGCCCACGTGGGGTTCCTAGATATCCTGCAAAGCGTACTGACGTTAAAACAATGCAGGGCAGCGGCTACGGCCTCAGGGAAACTGCTGCACGCCTCCGCTTCTGCATGGCAATTCAGGGCCTTACCTTGAGGCACGTGCTCTCACTGAGTGTCCCGTTAGCGACACAGCATGGTAGGATGCTGGCTTTCTCCTCGAGCAGAGTGATTTCAGGTACGAGGTCCTCGAAGAATTCTAAGCGGAGTGTTTTCTCATGGCAGCTCAGACGGGGGCCATGACGAACACTTCCATGGCACGTCGCACTGCCTAGAAATGTGGTCCTGAGGTTGTTCCAGTGCTCTGGAAATGTAGCTCTCCTTATGGAAGGAGCAGTGTGTTGCCCATCACTTGGCATACACAGAGGGCCTCCGAGGGACCGACCTTTGGGCCTCGATGTTGCTCAGCAGGCCCACAGGGGTCTGGAGGTACTCACTGATCTTGGAGGGAAAAGGATGCACACCCGAGGGGCCTAGGAGTCCTGAAAAGGGTACTTCCTTTAAAAGAAAGCAAAACAGTGACTAAGACCTCATGGAAACAGCTGCATGCCACACATTCTGCACGGCTACTCAGGGCCGTACCTCGAGGCCAGTACACACGTTGAGTTTCCCTTTAGCTCTAGAGCGCGGCAGGATGAGTTCCACCCTGGCCATGGAAGCACCCGGCTTAGCTAGAGAAAATTCATTTTCTTCCCAGAGCCATGCCTACAGTGGCTAGTGGCCTGTCAACAGCAGTCAATTTCAAGTAGCTTCAAGGAAGCATGAATGGAGCTTTCAAAATGGGAAAGCAGGGCTAGTTCCATCAGGCCCCCATTTCCACGGGCACACGCAGCATACATCCCTGTGCTTTCTAACAAGTCCAAACACACACAGGTTACCCAGTGGTTCCTTCCCTGAATCAACTCCTCGAGGCAGGGTGTTCTGCAAATATCAAACTACCTCAACCAAGGAACGCCCCAGCTAGGCCTCCGGGCCCGTGGCTCTTCAGAAGCCTGCAGTGTTACCCTAGGAACTGGGCTTTCGTTACAGTCGGAACGCAAGCTGACTTTCTCCTGGAGGCAGGGTGACTTCAGGCAGGGGGTCCCAGGTGGAATACGAAGCCGAGGGTTTTTCTAAGTGTAGCTCAGACTTCAGCAATGAGCCAGACCTGCACGGCATGTTGGACCTGTTAGAACAGTGTTCGTCGACCTGTGGGAGTGCTGGGGAAATCAAGCTGTCCCAAGAAAGAGTGCAGTGTGCTGCCCTACACTCGGCATACACAGAGTGGCTCCGAAGGCCTACGGGCCTGGATGTGGCATAGCGGGCCCATGGGGGCCTGGGGTTACTCAGTGTTCTTGCACGGAAGAGGTTGCCCACGCGAGGCTCCTAGATGTCCTGCAAAGCGGACTGACGTTAAAATAATGCACAGCAGGGGCTTCGCTTGTGGTGCAGTGGTTGGGAAACCACCTGCCGATGCAGGGGACATGGGTTCGAGCCTTGGTCCACCAAGATCTCACATGCTGCGGAGCAACTAAGCCCGTGCTCCACAACGACTGAGCCTGCGCTCTAGAGTCCGGGAGCCACAATGACTGAGCCCGCATGCCACAACTACTGAAGTCCACGTGCCTAGAGCTTCTGCTCCACAACAAGAGGAGCCACCGCAATGAGAAGCCCTAGCACTGCAACGAAGAGTAGCCCCCGCTCACTACAACTAGAGAAAGCTCACATGCAGCAACGAAGACCCAACACAGTAAAACAAAAATGATAAATTACATAAAAAACTAAATAAATTGATAGACAGATAGATAAACAAATGAATAAATAAATAAACTACAGCTGAGCAGGGGCTACGGCCTCCTGAAAACTGCAGCACGCCTCCGCTTCTGCACGGCAATTCAGGGCCTTACCTCGAGGCAAGTGCTCACGCTGAGTGTCCCGTTAGCACCACAGCATGGTAGGATGCTGGCTTTCTCCTCGAGCAGAGTGACTTCAGGTACGAGGTCCTCGAAGAATTCTAAGCACAGTGATTTCTCATGGCAGCTCAGACGGGGGCCGTGACGAACACTTCCATGGCACGTCGCACTGCCTAGAAATGTGGTCCTGAGGCTGTTCCAGTGCTCTGGAAATGTAGCTCTCCTTAAGGAACGAGCAGTGTGTTGCCCCTCACTCGGCATACACAGAGGGCCTCCGAGGGACCGACCTTTGGGCCTCGATGTTGCCCAGCAGGCCCACAGGGGTCTGGAGGTACTCACTGATCTTGGAGGGAAAATGATGCACACCCGAGGGGCCTAGGAGTCCTGAAAAGGGTACTTCCTTTAAAATAAAACAGAACAGGGGCTTCCCTGGTGGCGCAGTGGTTGAGAATCTGCCTGCCAATGCAGGGTACACGGGTTCCAGCCCTGGACTGGGAGGATCCCACATGCCGTGGGGCATCTGGGCCCGTGAGCCACAACTACTGAGCCTGAGCCTCTGGACCCTGTGCTCCGCAACAAGAGAGGCCGCGATAGTGAGAGGCCTACGCACCGCGATGAAGAGTGGCCCCCACTTACCGCAACTGGAGAGGGCCCTAGGACAGAAACGAAGACCCAACATAGCAATCAATCAATCAATACATAAATCTTAAAAAAACAATAAAACATTAAAAAAATAAAATACAATAAAGCAGAACAGCAACTAAGACTTCGTGGAAAGGGCTGCATGCCTCCATTTCTGCGCGGTTACTCAGGGACTTACCTGGAGGCCAGTACTCACGTTGAGTTTCCCTTTAGCTCTAGAGCGTGGCAGGATGAGCTCCACCCCGGCCATCGAAGCACCCGGCTTAGCGAGAGAAAACTCCTTTTCTTCCCAGAGCCATGCCTCCAGTGGCTAGTGGCCTGTCAACAGCAGTCAATTTCAAGTAGCTTCAAGGCAGCATGAATGGAGCTTTCAAAATGGGAAAGCAAGGCTAGTTCCATCAGGCCCCCATTTCCACGGGCACACGCAGCATACATCCCTGTGCTTTCTAACAAGTCCAAACAGACACAGGTTACCCAGTGGTTCCTTCCCTGAATCAACTCCTCGAAGCAGGGTGTTCTGCAAATAGCGAACTGTCTCAACCAAGGATCGCCCCAGCTAAGCCTCCGGGCCCGTGGCTCTTCAAAACCCGGCAGTGTTACATGAGGAACTGGGCTTTAGTTGCAGTCGGAACGCAGGCTGACATTCTCCTGGAGACAGGGTGACTTGAAGCAGGGGGTCCCAGATGGAATGCGAAGCCGAGGGTTATTCTCAGTGCAGCTCAGACTAGGGCAATTAGGCAGACTTGCACGGAATGTTGGACCTGCTAGAAAAGTGTTCGTCGATCTGTGGGAGTGTTGAGGAAATCAAGCTGTCCCAAGAAAGAGTGCAGTCTGTTGCCCTACACTCGGCATACACAAAGTGGCTCCGAAGGGCTACGGGCCTGGATGTGGCTTAGCAGGCCCATGGGGTCCTGAGGGTACTCAGTGTTCTTGCAGGGAATAGGTTGCCCACGCGGGGTTCCTAGATATCCTGCAAAGCGTACTGACGTTAAAACAATGCAGAGCAGTGGCTACGGCCTCATGGAAACTGCTGCACGCCTCCGCTTCTGCAAGGCAATTCAGTGCCTTACCTTGAGGCACGTGCTCTCGCTGAGTGTCCCGTTAGCGACACAGCATGGTAGGATGCTGGCTTTCTCCTCGAGCAGAGTGATTTCAGGTACGAGGTCCTCGAAGAATTCTAAGCGGAGTGTTTTCTCATGGCAGCTCAGACGGGGGCCATGACGAACACTTCCATGGCACGTCGCACTGGCTAGAAATGTGGTCCTGAGGCTGTTCCAGTGCTCTGGAAATGTAGCTCTCCTTAAGGAAGGAGCAGTGTGTTGCCCATCACTTGGCATACACAGAGGGCCTCCGAGGGACCGACCTTTGGGCCTCGATGTTGCTCAGCAGGCCCACAGGGGTCTGGAGGTACTCACTGATCTTGGAGGGAAAAGGATGCACACCCGAGGGGCCTAGGAGTCCTGAAAAGGGTACTTCCTTTAAAAGAAAGCAAAACAGTGACTAAGACCTCATGGAAACAGCTGCATGCCACCCATTCTGCACGGCTACTCAGGGCCGTACCTCGAGGCCAGTACTCACGTTGAGTTTCCCTTTAGCTCTAGAGCGTGGCAGGATGAGTTCCACCCTGGCCATGGAAGCACCCGGCTTAGCTAGAGAAAATTCATTTTCTTCCCAGAGCCATGCCTACAGTGGCTAGTGGCCTGTCAACAGCAGTCAATTTCAAGTAGCTTCAAGGCAGCATGAATGGAGCTTTCAAAATGGGAAAGCAGGGCTAGCTCCATCAGGCCCCCATTTCCACGGGCACACGCAGCATACATCCCTGTGCTTTCTAACAAGTCCAAACAGACACAGGTTACCCAGTGGTTCCTTCCCTGAATCAACTCCTCGAAGCAGGGTGTTCTGCAAATATCGAACTACCTCAACCAAGGAACGCCCCAGCTAGGCCTCCGGGCCCGTGGCTCTTCAGAAGCCTGCAGTGTTACCCTAGGAACTGGGCTTTCGTTGCAGTCGGAACGCAAGCCGACTTTCTCCTGGAGGCAGGGTGACTTCAGGCAGGGGGTCCCAGGTGGAATACGAAGCCGAGGGTTTTTCTAAGTGTAGCTCAGACTTCAGCAATGAGCCAGACCTGCACGGCATGTTGGACCTGTTAGAACAGTGTTCGTCGACCTGTGGGAGTGCTGGGGAAATCAAGCTGTCCCAAGAAAGAGTGCAGTGTGCTGCCCTACACTCGGCATACACAGAGTGGCTCCGAAGGCCTACGGGCCTGGATGTGGCATAGCGGGCCCATGGGGGCCTGGGGTTACTCAGTGTTCTTGCAGGGAAGAGGTTGCCCACGCGAGGCTCCTAGATGTCCTGCAAAGCGGACTGACGTTAAAATAATGCAGAGCAGGGGCTTCGCTTGTGGTGCAGTGGTTGGGAATCCACCTGCCGATGCAGGGGACATGGGTTCGAGCCTTGGTCCACCAAGATCTCACATGCTGCGGAGCAACTAAGCCCGTGCTCCACAACGACTGAGCCTGCGCTCTAGAGTCCGGGAGCCACAATGACTGAGCCCGCATGCCACAACTACTGAAGTCCACGTGCCTAGAGCTTCTGCTCCACAACAAGAGGAGCCACCACAATGAGAAGCCCGAGCACCGCAACGAAGAGTAGCCCCCGCTCGCTACAACTAGAGAAAGCTCACATGCAGCAATGAAGAACCAACACAGTAAACAAAAATGATAAATTACATAAAAAAATAAATAAATAGATAGACAGATAGATAAACAAATGAATAAATAAATAAACTACAGCTGAGCAGGGGCTACGGCCTCCTGAAAACTGCAGCACGCCTCCGCTTCTGCACGGCAATTCAGGGCCTTACCTCGAGGCAAGTGTTCACGCTGAGTGTCCCGTTAGCGCCACAGCATGGTAGGATGCTGGCTTTCTCCTCGAGCAGAGTGACTTCAGGTACGAGGTCCTCGAAGAATTCTAAGCACAGTGTTTTCTCATGGCAGCTCAGACGGGGGCCATGACGAACACTTCCATGGCACGTCGCACTGCCTAGAAATGTGGTCCTGAGGCTGTTCCAGTGCTCTGGAAATGTAGCTCTCCATAAGGAACGAGCAGTGTGTTGCCCCTCACTCGGCATACACAGAGGGCCTCCGAGGGACCGACCTTTGGGCCTCGATTTTGCCCAGCAGGCCCACAGGGGTCTGGAGGTACTCACTGATCTTGGAGGGAAAATGATGCACACCCGAGGGGCCTAGGAGTCCTGAAAAGGGTACTTCCTTTAAAATAAAACAGAACAGGGGCTTCCCTGGTGGCGCAGTGGTTGAGAATCTGCCTGCCAATGCAGGGTACACGGGTTCCAACCCTGGTCTGGGAGGATCCCACATGCCGTGGGGCATCTGGGCCCGTGAGCCACAACTACTGAGCCTGAGCCTCTGGACCCTGTGCTCCGCGACAAGAGAGGCTGCGATAGTGAGAGGCCTACACACCGCGATGAAGAGTGGCCCCCACTTACCGCAACTGGAGAGGGCCCTAGGACAGAAACGAAGACCCAACATAGCAATCAATCAATCAATACATAAATCTTAAAAAAACAATAAAACATTAAAAAATAAAATACAATAAAGCAGAACAGTGACTAAGACTTCGTGGAAAGGGCTGCATGCCTCCATTTCTGCGCGGTTACTCAGGGACTTACCTGGAGGCCAGTACTCACGTTGAGTTTCCCTTTAGCTCTAGAGCGTGGCAGGATGAGCTCCACCCCGGCCATCGAAGCACCCGGCTTAGCTAGAGAAAACTCCTTTTCTTCCCAGAGCCATGCCTACAGTGGCTAGTGGCCTGTCAACAGCAGTCAATTTCAAGTAGCTTCAAGGCAGCATGAATGGAGCTTTCAAAATGGGAAAGCAAGGCTAGTTCCATCAGGCCCCCATTTCCACGGGCACACGCAGCATACATCCCTGTGCTTTCTAACAAGTCCAAAGAGACACAGGTTACCCAGTGGTTCCTTCCCTGAATCAACTCCTCCAAGCAGGGTGTTCTGCAAATAGCGAACTGTCTCAACCAAGGATCGCCCCAGCTAAGCCTCCGGGCCCGTGGCTCTTCAAAACCCGGCAGTGTTACATGAGGAACTGGGCTTTAGTTGCATTCGGAATGCAGGCTGACATTCTCCTGGAGGCAGGGTGACTTCAAGCAGGGGGTCCCAGATGGAATGCGAAGCTGAGGGTTATTCTCAGTGCAGCTCAGACTAGGGCAATGAGGCTGACTTGCACGGAATGTTTGACCTGCTAGAAAGGTGTTCGTCGATCTGTGGGAGTGTTGAGGAAATCAAGCTGTCCCAAGAAAGAGTGCAGTCTGTTGCCCTACACTCGGCATACACAGAGTGGCTCCGAAGGGCTACGGGCCTGGATGTGGCTTAGCAGGCCCATGGGGGCCTGAGGGTACTCAGTGTTCTTGCAGGGAATAGGTTGCCCACGCGGGGTTCCTAGATATCCTGCAAAGCGTACTGACGTTAAAACAATGCAGGGCAGCGGCTACGGCCTCAGGGAAACTGCTGCACGCCTCCGCTTCTGCATGGCAATTCAGGGCCTTACCTTGAGGCACGTGCTCTCACTGAGTGTCCCGTTAGCGACACAGCATGGTAGGATGCTGGCTTTCTCCTCGAGCAGAGTGATTTCAGGTACGAGGTCCTCGAAGAATTCTAAGCGGAGTATTTTCTCATGGCAGCTCAGACGGGGGCCATGACGAACACTTCCATGGCACGTCGCACTGCCTAGAAATGTGGTCCTGAGGTTGTTCCAGTGCTCTGGAAATGTAGCTCTCCTTATGGAAGGAGCAGTGTGTTGCCCATCACTTGGCATACACAGAGGGCCTCCGAGGGACCGACCTTTGGGCCTCGATGTTGCTCAGCAGGCCCACAGGGGTCTGGAGGTACTCACTGATCTTGGAGGGAAAAGGATGCACACCCGAGGGGCCTAGGAGTCCTGAAAAGGGTACTTCCTTTAAAAGAAAGCAAAACAGTGACTAAGACCTCATGGAAACAGCTGCATGCCACACATTCTGCACGGCTACTCAGGACCGTACCTCGAGGCCAGTACACACGTTGAGTTTCCCTTTAGCTCTACAGCGCGGCAGGATGAGTTCCACCCTGGCCATGGAAGCACCCGGCTTAGCTAGAGAAAATTCATTTTCTTCCCAGAGCCATGCCTACAGTGGCTAGTGGCCTGTCAACAGCAGTCAATTTCAAGTAGCTTCAAGGAAGCATGAATGGAGCTTTCAAAATGGGAAAGCAGGGCTAGTTCCATCAGGCCCCCATTTCCACGGGCACACGCAGCATACATCCCTGTGCTTTCTAACAAGTCCAAACACACACAGGTTACCCAGTGGTTCCTTCCCTGAATCAACTCCTCGAGGCAGGGTGTTCTGCAAATATCAAACTACCTCAACCAAGGAACGCCCCAGCTAGGCCTCCGGGCCCGTGGCTCTTCAGAAGCCTGCAGTGTTACCCTAGGAACTGGGCTTTCGTTACAGTCGGAACGCAAGCCGACTTTCTCCTGGAGGCAGGGTGACTTCAGGCAGGGGGTCCCAGGTGGAATACGAAGCCGAGGGTTTTTCTAAGTGTAGCTCAGACTTCAGCAATGAGCCAGACCTGCACGGCATGTTGGACCTGTTAGAACAGTGTTCGTCGACCTGTGGGAGTGCTGGGGAAATCAAGCTGTCCCAAGAAAGAGTGCAGTGTGCTGCCCTACACTCGGCATACACAGAGTGGCTCCGAAGGCCTACGGGCCTGGATGTGGCATAGCGGGCCCATGGGGGCCTGGGGTTACTCAGTGTTCTTGCACGGAAGAGGTTGCCCACGCGAGGCTCCTAGATGTCCTGCAAAGCGGACTGACGTTAAAATAATGCACAGCAGGGGCTTCGCTTGTGGTGCAGTGGTTGGGAAACCACCTGCCGATGCAGGGGACATGGGTTCGAGCCTTGGTCCACCAAGATCTCACATGCTGCGGAGCAACTAAGCCCGTGCTCCACAACGACTGAGCCTGCGCTCTAGAGTCCGGGAGCCACAATGACTGAGCCCGCATGCCACAACTACTGAAGTCCACGTGCCTAGAGCTTCTGCTCCACAACAAGAGGAGCCACCGCAATGAGAAGCCCGAGCACTGCAACGAAGAGTAGCCCCCGCTCACTACAACTAGAGAAAGCTCACATGCAGCAACGAAGACCCAACACAGTAAAACAAAAATGATAAATTACATAAAAAACTAAATAAATTGATAGACAGATAGATAAACAAATGAATAAATAAATAAACTACAGCTGAGCAGGTGCTACGGCCTCCTGAAAACTGCAGCACGCCTCCGCTTCTGCACGGCAATTCAGGGCCTTACCTCGAGGCAAGTGCTCACGCTGAGTGTCCTGTTAGCGCCACAGCATGGTAGGATGCTGGCTTTCTCCTCGAGCAGAGTGACTTCAGGTACGAGGTCCTCGAAGAATTCTAAGCACAGTGTTTTCTCATGGCAGCTCAGACGGGGGCCGTGACGAACACTTCCATGGCACGTCGCACTGCCTAGAAATGTGGTCCTGAGGCTGTTCCAGTGCTCTGGAAATGTAGCTCTCCTTAAGGAACGAGCAGTGTGTTGCCCCTCACTCGGCATACACAGAGGGCCTCCGAGGGACCGACCTTTGGGCCTCGATGTTGCCCAGCAGGCCCACAGGGGTCTGGAGGTACTCACTGATCTTGGAGGGAAAATGATGCACACCCGAGGGGCCTAGGAGTCCTGAAAAGGGTACTTCCTTTAAAATAAAGCAGAACAGTGGCTTCCCTGGTGGCGCAGTGGTTGAGAATCTGCCTGCCAATCCAGGGTACACGGGTTCCAGCCCTGGTCTGGGAGGATCCCACATGCCGCGGAGCAACTGGGCCCGTGAGGCACAACTACTGAGCCTGCGCCTCTGGACCCTGTGCTCCGCGACAAGAGAGGCCGCGATAGTGAGAGGCCTACACACCGCGATGAAGAGTGGCCCCCACTTACCGCAAATGGAGAGGGCCCTAGGACAGAAACGAAGACCCAACATAGCAATCAATCAATCAATACATAAATCTTAAAAAAACAATAAAACATTAAAAAATAAAATACAATAAAGCAGAACAGCGACTAAGACTTCGTGGAAAGGGCTGCATGCCTCCATTTCTGCGCGGTTACTCAGGGACTTACCTGGAGGCCAGTACTCACGTTGAGTTTCCCTTTAGCTCTAGAGCGTGGCAGGATGAGCTCCACCCCGGCCATCGAAGCACCCAGCTTAGCTTGAGAAAACTCCTTTTCTTCCCAGAGCCATGCCTACAGTGGCTAGTGGCCTGTCAACAGCTGTCAATTTCAAGTAGCTTCAAGGAAGGATGAATGGAGCTTTCAAAATGGGAAAGCAAGGCTAGTTCCATCAGGCCCCCATTTCCACGGGCACACGCAGCATACATCCCTGTGCTTTCTAACAAGTCCAAAGAGACACAGGTTACCCAGTGGTTCCTTCCCTGAATCAACTCCTCCAAGCAGGGTGTTCTGCAAATAGCGAACTGTCTCAACCAAGGAAAGCCCCAGCTAAGCCTCCGGGCCCGTGGCTCTTCAAAACCCGGCAGTGTTACATGAGGAACTGGGCTTTAGTTGCAGTCGGAACGCAGGCTGACATTCTCCTGGAGGCAGGGTGACTTCAAGTAGGGGGTCCCAGATGGAATGCGAAGCTGAGGGTTATTCTCAGTGCAGCTCAGACTAGGGCAATGAGGCTGACTTGCACGGAATGTTGGACCTGCTAGAAAGGTGTTCGTCGATCTGTGGGAGTGTTGAGGAAATCAAGCTGTCCCAAGAAAGAGTGCAGTCTGTTGCCCTACACTCGGCATACACAGAGTGGCTCCGAAGGGCTACGGGCCTGGATGTGGCTTAGCAGGCCCATGGGGGCCTGAGGGTACTCAGCGTTCTTGCAGGGAATAGGTTGCCCACGTGGGGTTCCTAGATATCCTGCAAAGCGTACTGACGTTAAAACAATGCAGGGCAGCGGCTACGGCCTCAGGGAAACTGCTGCACGCCTCCGCTTCTGCATGGCAATTCAGGGCCTTACCTTGAGGCACGTGCTCTCACTGAGTGTCCCGTTAGCGACACAGCATGGTAGGATGCTGGCTTTCTCCTCGAGCAGAGTGATTTCAGGTACGAGGTCCTCGAAGAATTCTAAGCGGAGTGTTTTCTCATGGCAGCTCAGACGGGGGCCATGACGAACACTTCCATGGCACGTCGCACTGCCTAGAAATGTGGTCCTGAGGTTGTTCCAGTGCTCTGGAAATGTAGCTCTCCTTATGGAAGGAGCAGTGTGTTGCCCATCACTTGGCATACACAGAGGGCCTCCGAGGGACCGACCTTTGGGCCTCGATGTTGCTCAGCAGGCCCACAGGGGTCTGGAGGTACTCACTGATCTTGGAGGGAAAAGGATGCACACCCGAGGGGCCTAGGAGTCCTGAAAAGGGTACTTCCTTTAAAAGAAAGCAAAACAGTGACTAAGACCTCATGGAAACAGCTGCATGCCACACATTCTGCACGGCTACTCAGGGCCGTACCTCGAGGCCAGTACACACGTTGAGTTTCCCTTTAGCTCTAGAGCGCGGCAGGATGAGTTCCACCCTGGCCATGGAAGCACCCGGCTTAGCTAGAGAAAATTCATTTTCTTCCCAGAGCCATGCCTACAGTGGCTAGTGGCCTGTCAACAGCAGTCAATTTCAAGTAGCTTCAAGGAAGCATGAATGGAGCTTTCAAAATGGGAAAGCAGGGCTAGTTCCATCAGGCCCCCATTTCCACGGGCACACGCAGCATACATCCCTGTGCTTTCTAACAAGTCCAAACACACACAGGTTACCCAGTGGTTCCTTCCCTGAATCAACTCCTCGAGGCAGGGTGTTCTGCAAATATCAAACTACCTCAACCAAGGAACGCCCCAGCTAGGCCTCCGGGCCCGTGGCTCTTCAGAAGCCTGCAGTGTTACCCTAGGAACTGGGCTTTCGTTACAGTCGGAACGCAAGCTGACTTTCTCCTGGAGGCAGGGTGACTTCAGGCAGGGGGTCCCAGGTGGAATACGAAGCCGAGGGTTTTTCTAAGTGTAGCTCAGACTTCAGCAATGAGCCAGACCTGCACGGCATGTTGGACCTGTTAGAACAGTGTTCGTCGACCTGTGGGAGTGCTGGGGAAATCAAGCTGTCCCAAGAAAGAGTGCAGTGTGCTGCCCTACACTCGGCATACACAGAGTGGCTCCGAAGGCCTACGGGCCTGGATGTGGCATAGCGGGCCCATGGGGGCCTGGGGTTACTCAGTGTTCTTGCACGGAAGAGGTTGCCCACGCGAGGCTCCTAGATGTCCTGCAAAGCGGACTGACGTTAAAATAATGCACAGCAGGGGCTTCGCTTGTGGTGCAGTGGTTGGGAAACCACCTGCCGATGCAGGGGACATGGGTTCGAGCCTTGGTCCACCAAGATCTCACATGCTGCGGAGCAACTAAGCCCGTGCTCCACAACGACTGAGCCTGCGCTCTAGAGTCCGGGAGCCACAATGACTGAGCCCGCATGCCACAACTACTGAAGTCCACGTGCCTAGAGCTTCTGCTCCACAACAAGAGGAGCCACCGCAATGAGAAGCCCTAGCACTGCAACGAAGAGTAGCCCCCGCTCACTACAACTAGAGAAAGCTCACATGCAGCAACGAAGACCCAACACAGTAAAACAAAAATGATAAATTACATAAAAAACTAAATAAATTGATAGACAGATAGATAAACAAATGAATAAATAAATAAACTACAGCTGAGCAGGGGCTACGGCCTCCTGAAAACTGCAGCACGCCTCCGCTTCTGCACGGCAATTCAGGGCCTTACCTCGAGGCAAGTGCTCACGCTGAGTGTCCCGTTAGCACCACAGCATGGTAGGATGCTGGCTTTCTCCTCGAGCAGAGTGACTTCAGGTACGAGGTCCTCGAAGAATTCTAAGCACAGTGATTTCTCATGGCAGCTCAGACGGGGGCCGTGACGAACACTTCCATGGCACGTCGCACTGCCTAGAAATGTGGTCCTGAGGCTGTTCCAGTGCTCTGGAAATGTAGCTCTCCTTAAGGAACGAGCAGTGTGTTGCCCCTCACTCGGCATACACAGAGGGCCTCCGAGGGACCGACCTTTGGGCCTCGATGTTGCCCAGCAGGCCCACAGGGGTCTGGAGGTACTCACTGATCTTGGAGGGAAAATGATGCACACCCGAGGGGCCTAGGAGTCCTGAAAAGGGTACTTCCTTTAAAATAAAACAGAACAGGGGCTTCCCTGGTGGCGCAGTGGTTGAGAATCTGCCTGCCAATGCAGGGTACACGGGTTCCAGCCCTGGACTGGGAGGATCCCACATGCCGTGGGGCATCTGGGCCCGTGAGCCACAACTACTGAGCCTGAGCCTCTGGACCCTGTGCTCCGCAACAAGAGAGGCCGCGATAGTGAGAGGCCTACGCACCGCGATGAAGAGTGGCCCCCACTTACCGCAACTGGAGAGGGCCCTAGGACAGAAACGAAGACCCAACATAGCAATCAATCAATCAATACATAAATCTTAAAAAAACAATAAAACATTAAAAAAATAAAATACAATAAAGCAGAACAGCAACTAAGACTTCGTGGAAAGGGCTGCATGCCTCCATTTCTGCGCGGTTACTCAGGGACTTACCTGGAGGCCAGTACTCACGTTGAGTTTCCCTTTAGCTCTAGAGCGTGGCAGGATGAGCTCCACCCCGGCCATCGAAGCACCCGGCTTAGCGAGAGAAAACTCCTTTTCTTCCCAGAGCCATGCCTCCAGTGGCTAGTGGCCTGTCAACAGCAGTCAATTTCAAGTAGCTTCAAGGCAGCATGAATGGAGCTTTCAAAATGGGAAAGCAAGGCTAGTTCCATCAGGCCCCCATTTCCACGGGCACACGCAGCATACATCCCTGTGCTTTCTAACAAGTCCAAACAGACACAGGTTACCCAGTGGTTCCTTCCCTGAATCAACTCCTCGAAGCAGGGTGTTCTGCAAATAGCGAACTGTCTCAACCAAGGATCGCCCCAGCTAAGCCTCCGGGCCCGTGGCTCTTCAAAACCCGGCAGTGTTACATGAGGAACTGGGCTTTAGTTGCAGTCGGAACGCAGGCTGACATTCTCCTGGAGACAGGGTGACTTGAAGCAGGGGGTCCCAGATGGAATGCGAAGCCGAGGGTTATTCTCAGTGCAGCTCAGACTAGGGCAATTAGGCAGACTTGCACGGAATGTTGGACCTGCTAGAAAAGTGTTCGTCGATCTGTGGGAGTGTTGAGGAAATCAAGCTGTCCCAAGAAAGAGTGCAGTCTGTTGCCCTACACTCGGCATACACAAAGTGGCTCCGAAGGGCTACGGGCCTGGATGTGGCTTAGCAGGCCCATGGGGTCCTGAGGGTACTCAGTGTTCTTGCAGGGAATAGGTTGCCCACGCGGGGTTCCTAGATATCCTGCAAAGCGTACTGACGTTAAAACAATGCAGAGCAGTGGCTACGGCCTCATGGAAACTGCTGCACGCCTCCGCTTCTGCAAGGCAATTCAGTGCCTTACCTTGAGGCACGTGCTCTCGCTGAGTGTCCCGTTAGCGACACAGCATGGTAGGATGCTGGCTTTCTCCTCGAGCAGAGTGATTTCAGGTACGAGGTCCTCGAAGAATTCTAAGCGGAGTGTTTTCTCATGGCAGCTCAGACGGGGGCCATGACGAACACTTCCATGGCACGTCGCACTGGCTAGAAATGTGGTCCTGAGGCTGTTCCAGTGCTCTGGAAATGTAGCTCTCCTTAAGGAAGGAGCAGTGTGTTGCCCATCACTTGGCATACACAGAGGGCCTCCGAGGGACCGACCTTTGGGCCTCGATGTTGCTCAGCAGGCCCACAGGGGTCTGGAGGTACTCACTGATCTTGGAGGGAAAAGGATGCACACCCGAGGGGCCTAGGAGTCCTGAAAAGGGTACTTCCTTTAAAAGAAAGCAAAACAGTGACTAAGACCTCATGGAAACAGCTGCATGCCACCCATTCTGCACGGCTACTCAGGGCCGTACCTCGAGGCCAGTACTCACGTTGAGTTTCCCTTTAGCTCTAGAGCGTGGCAGGATGAGTTCCACCCTGGCCATGGAAGCACCCGGCTTAGCTAGAGAAAATTCATTTTCTTCCCAGAGCCATGCCTACAGTGGCTAGTGGCCTGTCAACAGCAGTCAATTTCAAGTAGCTTCAAGGCAGCATGAATGGAGCTTTCAAAATGGGAAAGCAGGGCTAGCTCCATCAGGCCCCCATTTCCACGGGCACACGCAGCATACATCCCTGTGCTTTCTAACAAGTCCAAACAGACACAGGTTACCCAGTGGTTCCTTCCCTGAATCAACTCCTCGAAGCAGGGTGTTCTGCAAATATCGAACTACCTCAACCAAGGAACGCCCCAGCTAGGCCTCCGGGCCCGTGGCTCTTCAGAAGCCTGCAGTGTTACCCTAGGAACTGGGCTTTCGTTGCAGTCGGAACGCAAGCCGACTTTCTCCTGGAGGCAGGGTGACTTCAGGCAGGGGGTCCCAGGTGGAATACGAAGCCGAGGGTTTTTCTAAGTGTAGCTCAGACTTCAGCAATGAGCCAGACCTGCACGGCATGTTGGACCTGTTAGAACAGTGTTCGTCGACCTGTGGGAGTGCTGGGGAAATCAAGCTGTCCCAAGAAAGAGTGCAGTGTGCTGCCCTACACTCGGCATACACAGAGTGGCTCCGAAGGCCTACGGGCCTGGATGTGGCATAGCGGGCCCATGGGGGCCTGGGGTTACTCAGTGTTCTTGCAGGGAAGAGGTTGCCCACGCGAGGCTCCTAGATGTCCTGCAAAGCGGACTGACGTTAAAATAATGCAGAGCAGGGGCTTCGCTTGTGGTGCAGTGGTTGGGAATCCACCTGCCGATGCAGGGGACATGGGTTCGAGCCTTGGTCCACCAAGATCTCACATGCTGCGGAGCAACTAAGCCCGTGCTCCACAACGACTGAGCCTGCGCTCTAGAGTCCGGGAGCCACAATGACTGAGCCCGCATGCCACAACTACTGAAGTCCACGTGCCTAGAGCTTCTGCTCCACAACAAGAGGAGCCACCACAATGAGAAGCCCGAGCACCGCAACGAAGAGTAGCCCCCGCTCGCTACAACTAGAGAAAGCTCACATGCAGCAATGAAGAACCAACACAGTAAACAAAAATGATAAATTACATAAAAAAATAAATAAATAGATAGACAGATAGATAAACAAATGAATAAATAAATAAACTACAGCTGAGCAGGGGCTACGGCCTCCTGAAAACTGCAGCACGCCTCCGCTTCTGCACGGCAATTCAGGGCCTTACCTCGAGGCAAGTGTTCACGCTGAGTGTCCCGTTAGCGCCACAGCATGGTAGGATGCTGGCTTTCTCCTCGAGCAGAGTGACTTCAGGTACGAGGTCCTCGAAGAATTCTAAGCACAGTGTTTTCTCATGGCAGCTCAGACGGGGGCCATGACGAACACTTCCATGGCACGTCGCACTGCCTAGAAATGTGGTCCTGAGGCTGTTCCAGTGCTCTGGAAATGTAGCTCTCCATAAGGAACGAGCAGTGTGTTGCCCCTCACTCGGCATACACAGAGGGCCTCCGAGGGACCGACCTTTGGGCCTCGATTTTGCCCAGCAGGCCCACAGGGGTCTGGAGGTACTCACTGATCTTGGAGGGAAAATGATGCACACCCGAGGGGCCTAGGAGTCCTGAAAAGGGTACTTCCTTTAAAATAAAACAGAACAGGGGCTTCCCTGGTGGCGCAGTGGTTGAGAATCTGCCTGCCAATGCAGGGTACACGGGTTCCAACCCTGGTCTGGGAGGATCCCACATGCCGTGGGGCATCTGGGCCCGTGAGCCACAACTACTGAGCCTGAGCCTCTGGACCCTGTGCTCCGCGACAAGAGAGGCTGCGATAGTGAGAGGCCTACACACCGCGATGAAGAGTGGCCCCCACTTACCGCAACTGGAGAGGGCCCTAGGACAGAAACGAAGACCCAACATAGCAATCAATCAATCAATACATAAATCTTAAAAAAACAATAAAACATTAAAAAATAAAATACAATAAAGCAGAACAGTGACTAAGACTTCGTGGAAAGGGCTGCATGCCTCCATTTCTGCGCGGTTACTCAGGGACTTACCTGGAGGCCAGTACTCACGTTGAGTTTCCCTTTAGCTCTAGAGCGTGGCAGGATGAGCTCCACCCCGGCCATCGAAGCACCCGGCTTAGCTAGAGAAAACTCCTTTTCTTCCCAGAGCCATGCCTACAGTGGCTAGTGGCCTGTCAACAGCAGTCAATTTCAAGTAGCTTCAAGGCAGCATGAATGGAGCTTTCAAAATGGGAAAGCAAGGCTAGTTCCATCAGGCCCCCATTTCCACGGGCACACGCAGCATACATCCCTGTGCTTTCTAACAAGTCCAAAGAGACACAGGTTACCCAGTGGTTCCTTCCCTGAATCAACTCCTCCAAGCAGGGTGTTCTGCAAATAGCGAACTGTCTCAACCAAGGATCGCCCCAGCTAAGCCTCCGGGCCCGTGGCTCTTCAAAACCCGGCAGTGTTACATGAGGAACTGGGCTTTAGTTGCATTCGGAATGCAGGCTGACATTCTCCTGGAGGCAGGGTGACTTCAAGCAGGGGGTCCCAGATGGAATGCGAAGCCGAGGGTTATTCTCAGTGCAGCTCAGACTAGGGCAATGAGGCAGACTTGCACGGAATGTTGGACCTGCTAGAAAGGTGTTCGTCGATCTGTGGGAGTGTTGAGGAAATCAAGCTGTCCCAAGAAAGAGTGCAGTCTGTTGCCCTACACTCGGCATACACAGAGTGGCTCCGAAGGGCTACGGGCCTGGATGTGGCTTAGCAGGCCCATGGGGGCCTGAGGGTACTCAGTGTTCTTGCAGGGAATAGGTTGCCCACGCGGGGTTCCTAGATATCCTGCAAAGCGTACTGACGTTAAAACAATGCAGAGCAGCGGCTACGGCCTCATGGAAACTGCTGCACGCCTCCGCTTCTGCATGGCAATTCAGTGCCTTACCTTGAGGCACGTGCTCTCGCTGAGTGTCCCGTTAGCGACACAGCATGGTAGGATGCTGGCTTTCTCCTCGAGCAGAGTGATTTCAGGTACGAGGTCCTCGAAGAATTCTAAGCGGAGTGTTTTCTCATGGCAGCTCAGACGGGGGCCATGACGAACACTTCCATGGCACGTCGCACTGGCTAGAAATGTGGTCCTGAGGCTGTTCCAGTGCTCTGGAAATGTAGCTCTCCTTAAGGAAGGAGGAGTGTGTTGCCCATCACTTGGCATACACAGAGGGCCTCCGAGGGACCGACCTTTGGGCCTCGATGTTGCTCAGCAGGCCCACAGGGGTCTGGAGGTACTCACTGATCTTGGAGGGAAAAGGATGCACACCCGAGGGGCCTAGGAGTCCTGAAAAGGGTACTTCCTTTAAAAGAAAGCAAAACAGTGACTAAGACCTCATGGAAACAGCTGCATGCCACCCATTCTGCACGGCTACTCAGGGCCGTACCTCGAGGCCAGTACTCACGTTGAGTTTCCCTTTAGCTCTAGAGCGTGGCAGGATGAGTTCCACCCTGGCCATGGAAGCACCCGGCTTAGCTAGAGAAAATTCATTTTCTTCCCAGAGCCATGCCTACAGTGGCTAGTGGCCTGTCAACAGCAGTCAATTTCAAGTAGCTTCAAGGCAGCACGAATGGAGCTTTCAAAATGGGAAAGCAGGGCTAGCTCCATCAGGCCCCCATTTCCACGGGCACACGCAGCATACATCCCTGTGCTTTCTAACAAGTCCAAACAGACACAGGTTACCCAGTGGTTCCTTCCCTGAATCAACTCCTCGAAGCAGGGTGTTCTGCAAATATCGAACTACCTCAACCAAGGAACGCCCCAGCTAGGCCTCCGGGCCCGTGGCTCTTCAGAAGCCTGCAGTGTTACCCTAGGAACTGGGCTTTCGTTGCAGTCGGAACGCAAGCCGACTTTCTCCTGGAGGCAGGGTGACTTCAGGCAGGGGGTCCCAGGTGGAATACGAAGCCGAGGGTTTTTCTAAGTGTAGCTCAGACTTCAGCAATGAGCCAGACCTGCACGGCATGTTGGACCTGTTAGAACAGTGTTCGTCGACCTGTGGGAGTGCTGAGGAAATCAAGCTGTCCCAAGAAAGAGTGCAGTGTGCTGCCCTACACTCGGCATACACAGAGTGGCTCCGAGGCCTACGGGCCTGGATGTGGCATAGCGGGCCCATGGGGGCCTGGGGTTACTCAGTGTTCTTGCAGGGAAGAGGTTGCCCACGCGAGGCTCCTAGATGTCCTGCAAAGCGGACTGACGTTAAAATAATGCAGAGCAGGGGCTTCGCTTGTGGTGCAGTGGTTGGGAATCCACCTGCCGATGCAGGGGACATGGGTTCGAGCCTTGGTCCACCAAGATCTCACATGCTGCGGAGCAACTAAGCCCGTGCTCCACAACGACTGAGCCTGCGCTCTAGAGTCCGGGAGCCACAATGACTGAGCCCGCATGCCACAACTACTGAAGTCCACGTGCCTAGAGCTTCTGCTCCACAACAAGAGGAGCCACCGCAGTGAGAAGCCCGAGCACCGCAACGAAGAGTAGCCCCCGCTCGCTACACCTAGAGAAAGCTCACATGCAGCAACGAAGAACCAACACAGTAAACAAAAATGATAAATTACATAAAAAAATAAATAAATAGATAGACAGATAGATAAACAAATGAATAAATAAATAAACTACAGCTGAGCAGGGGCTACGTCCTCCTGAAAACTGCAGCACGCCTCCGCTTCTGCACGGCAATTCAGGGCCTTACCTCGAGGCAAGTGCTCACGCTGAGTGTCCCGTTAGCGCCACAGCATGGTAGGATGCTGGCTTTCTCCTCGAGCAGAGTGACTTCAGGTACGAGGTCCTCGAAGAATTCTAAGCACAGTGTTTTCTCATGGCAGCTCAGACGGGGGCCATGACGAACACTTCCATGGCACGTCGCACTGCCGAGAAATGTGGTCCTGAGGCTGTTCCAGTGCTCTGGAAATGTAGCTCTCCATAAGGAACGAGCAGTGTGTTGCCCCTCACTCGGCATACACAGAGGGCCTCCGAGGGACCGACCTTTGGGCCTCGATTTTGCCCAGCAGGCCCACAGGGGTCTGGAGGTACTCACTGATCTTGGAGGGAAAATGATGCACACCCGAGGGGCCTAGGAGTCCTGAAAAGGGTACTTCCTTTAAAATAAAACAGAACAGGGGCTTCCCTGGTGGCGCAGTGGTTGAGAATCTGCCTGCCAATGCAGGGTACACGGGTTCCAGCCCTGGTCTGGGAGGATCCCACATGCCGTGGGGCATCTGGGCCCGTGAGCCACAACTACTGAGCCTGAGCCTCTGGACCCTGTGCTCCGCAACAAGAGAGGCCACGATAGTGAGAGGCCTACGCACCGCGATGAAGAGTGGCCCCCACTTACCGCAACTGGAGAGGGCCCTAGAACAGAAACGAAGACCCAACATAGCAATCAATCAATCAATACATAAATCTTAAAAAAACAATAAAACTTTAAAAAAATAAAATACAATAAAGCAGAACAGAGACTAAGACTTCGTGGAAAGGGCTGCATGCCTCCATTTCTGCGCGGTTACTCAGGGACTTACCTGGAGGCCAGTACTCACGTTGAGTTTCCCTTTAGCTCTAGAGCGTGGCAGGATGAGATCCACCCCGGCCATCGAAGCACCCAGCTTAGCTTGAGAAAACTCCTTTTCTTCCCAGAGCCATGCCTACAGTGGCTAGTGGCCTGTCAACAGCAGTCAATTTCAAGTAGCTTCAAGGCAGCATGAATGGAGCTTTCAAAATGGGAAAGCAAGGCTAGTTCCATCAGGCCCCCATTTCCACGGGCACACGCAGCATACATCCCTGTGCTTTCTAACAAGTCCAAAGAGACACAGGTTACCCAGTGGTTCCTTCCCTGAATCAACTCCTCCAAGCAGGGTGTTCTGCAAATAGCGAACTGTCTCAACCAAGGAAAGCCCCAGCTAAGCCTCCGGGCCCGTGGCTCTTCAAAACCCGGCAGTGTTACATGAGGAACTGGGCTTTAGTTGCAGTCGGAACGCAGGCTGACATTCTCCTGGAGGCAGGGTGACTTCAAGTAGGGGGTCCCAGATGGAATGCGAAGCCGAGGGTTATTCTCAGTGCAGCTCAGACTAGGGCAATGAGGCTGACTTGCACGGAATGTTGGACCTGCTAGAAAGGTGTTCGTCGATCTGTGGGAGTGTTGAGGAAATCAAGCTGTCCCAAGAAAGAGTGCAGTCTGTTGCCCTACACTCGGCATACACAGAGTGGCTCCGAAGGGCTACGGGCCTGGATGTGGCTTAGCAGGCCCATGGGGGCCTGAGGGTACTCAGTGTTCTTGCAGGGAATAGGTTGCCCACGCGGGGTTCCTAGATATCCTGCAAAGCGTACTGACGTTAAAACAATGCAGGGCAGCGGCTACGGCCTCAGGGAAACTGCTGCACGCCTCCGCTTCTGCATGGCAATTCAGGGCCTTACCTTGAGGCACGTGCTCTCACTGAGTGTCCCGTTAGCGACACAGCATGGTAGGATGCTGGCTTTCTCCTCGAGCAGAGTGATTTCAGGTACGAGGTCCTCGAAGAATTCTAAGCGGAGTGTTTTCTCATGGCAGCTCAGAGGGGGGCCATGACGAACACTTCCATGGCACGTCGCACTGCCTAGAAATGTGGTCCTGAGGTTGTTCCAGTGCTCTGGAAATGTAGCTCTCCTTATGGAAGGAGCAGTGTGTTGCCCATCACTTGGCATACACAGAGGGCCTCCGAGGGACCGACCTTTGGGCCTCGATGTTGCTCAGCAGGCCCACAGGGGTCTGGAGGTACTCACTGATCTTGGAGGGAAAAGGATGCACACCCGAGGGGCCTAGGAGTCCTGAAAAGGGTACTTCCTTTAAAAGAAAGCAAAACAGTGACTAAGACCTCATGGAAACAGCTGCATGCCACACATTCTGCACGGCTACTCAGGGCCGTACCTCGAGGCCAGTACACACGTTGAGTTTCCCTTTAGCTCTAGAGCGCGGCAGGATGAGTTCCACCCTGGCCATGTAAGCACCCGGCTTAGCTAGAGAAAATTCATTTTCTTCCCAGAGCCATGCCTACAGTGGCTAGTGGCCTGTCAACAGCAGTCAATTTCAAGTAGCTTCAAGGAAGCATGAATGGAGCTTTCAAAATGGGAAAGCAGGGCTAGTTCCATCAGGCCCCCATTTCCACGGGCACACGCAGCATACATCCCTGTGCTTTCTAACAAGTCCAAACACACACAGGTTACCCAGTGGTTCCTTCCCTGAATCAACTCCTCGAGGCAGGGTGTTCTGCAAATATCAAACTACCTCAACCAAGGAACGCCCCAGCTAGGCCTCCGGGCCCGTGGCTCTTCAGAAGCCTGCAGTGTTACCCTAGGAACTGGGCTTTCGTTACAGTCGGAAAGCAAGCCTACTTTCTCCTGGAGGCAGGGTGACTTCAGGCAGTAGGTCCCAGGTGGAATACGAAGCCGAGGGTTTTTCTAAGTGTAGCTCAGACTTCAGCAATGAGCCAGACCTGCACGGCATGTTGAACCTGTTAGAACAGTGTTCGTCGACCTGTGGGAGTGCTGGGGAAATCAAGCTGTCCCAAGAAAGAGTGCCGTGTGCTGCCCTACACTCGACATACACAGAGTGGCTCCGAAGGCCTACGGGCCTGGATGTGGCATAGCGGGCCCATGGGGGCCTGGGGTTACTCAGTGTTCTTGCACGGAAGAGGTTGCCCACGCGAGGCTCCTAGATGTCCTGCAAAGCGGACTGACGTTAAAATAATGCACAGCAGGGGCTTCGCTTGTGGTGCAGTGGTTGGGAAACCACCTGCCGATGCAGGGGACATGGGTTCGAGCCTTGGTCCACCAAGATCTCACATGCTGCGGAGCAACTAAGCCCGTGCTCCACAACGACTGAGCCTGCGCTCTAGAGTCCGGGAGCCACAATGACTGAGCCCGCATGCCACAACTACTGAAGTCCACGTGCCTAGAGCTTCTGCTCCACAACAAGAGGAGCCACCGCAATGAGAAGCCCGAGCACTGCAACGAAGAGTAGCCCCCGCTCACTACAACTAGAGAAAGCTCACATGCAGCAACGAAGACCCAACACAGTAAAACAAAAATGATAAATTACATAAAAAACTAAATAAATTGATAGACAGATAGATAAACAAATGAATAAATAAATAAACTACAGCTGAGCAGGTGCTACGGCCTCCTGAAAACTGCAGCACGCCTCCGCTTCTGCACGGCAATTCAGGGCCTTACCTCGAGGCAAGTGCTCACGCTGAGTGTCCTGTTAGCGCCACAGCATGGTAGGATGCTGGCTTTCTCCTCGAGCAGAGTGACTTCAGGTACGAGGTCCTCGAAGAATTCTAAGCACAGTGTTTTCTCATGGCAGCTCAGACGGGGGCCGTGACGAACACTTCCATGGCACGTCGCACTGCCTAGAAATGTGGTCCTGAGGCTGTTCCAGTGCTCTGGAAATGTAGCTCTCCTTAAGGAACGAGCAGTGTGTTGCCCCTCACTCGGCATACACAGAGGGCCTCCGAGGGACCGACCTTTGGGCCTCGATGTTGCCCAGCAGGCCCACAGGGGTCTGGAGGTACTCACTGATCTTGGAGGGAAAATGATGCACACCCGAGGGGCCTAGGAGTCCTGAAAAGGGTACTTCCTTTAAAATAAAGCAGAACAGGGGCTTCCCTGGTGGCGCAGTGGTTGAGAATCTGCCTGCCAATGCAGGGTACACGGGTTCCAGCCCTGGTCTGGGAGGATCCCACATGCCGCGGAGCAACTGGGCCCGTGAGGCACAACTACTGAGCCTGCGCCTCTGGACCCTGTGCTCCGCGACAAGAGAGGCCGCGATAGTGAGAGGCCTACACACCGCGATGAAGAGTGGCCCCCACTTACCGCAACTGGAGAGGGCCCTAGGACAGAAACGAAGACCCAACATAGCAATCAATCAATCAATACATAAATCTTAAAAAAACAATAAAACATTAAAAAATAAAATACAATAAAGCAGAACAGCGACTAAGACTTCGTGGAAAGGGCTGCATGCCTCCATTTCTGCGCGGTTACTCAGGGACTTACCTGGAGGCCAGTACTCACGTTGAGTTTCCCTTTAGCTCTAGAGCGTGGCAGGATGAGCTCCACCCCGGCCATCGAAGCACCCAGCTTAGCTTGA